>NC_091946.1:35667775-35785275 GCF_041260155.1 Ptychodera flava | reverse complement strand
ATAATTCCTCTGAGACCCTCGTTTACTTTATGATGCTAATGTCCGTTACATTTTGATGTACCGAAGACCATTTACTCAGAGAATATAATAGACTACATACGTTATGATAATGTTATATTTAATTTTCTGTTCTGACAGGGCGGATATTTGGGACACGTTTTCAGTAAACGAATAACTCAGTTTGTCACTTGTGCCACCAGACTAAGTCGCCGCCGACACCAATAAGTGACGAAGAAATACAAGAAAATTGAAGAATGCAGTAATCTTTGTTACATGGTCACGAAAAAAAGGATTTAAAAATAATACAAGGTATCCGAGAGCAAATGATTCGATTGATAAATTTTAAATTTCATATTTCGCTAATGAGTTCCAATGTAGGCATTTCACAAGCGCATATACGTTGTAAGAAATCAACGCCCTTTTCTGACTTCAAAGACTTGTCAATAAGCCTACCTTAAGAAATGAATCTGGTACAATTTGTTTTGAAATAGCCTATCAACGTATCATGTTCATATTCTTTCTGTCCTCGTCCTTTAAACTGTCAAGGATAGGACGCTTCAGCTACAGTAATTCTTGCTGTGTCACCATGGTTGCAGACGAAACACTCAAAATCACAAACAATGTCGTTGTGAAGAGCACTTGGATACATACCAGCTTTCTCTTACATGCGCACTATCCGCCGTGACAATAACAGTTGTCGGTGTAGCTTAACAATATAGGCCTAATAATTCTGAATAATATACGATTTGCTTATTTATCTGACCGGCAAGTACTGTTCCGCTTGTCATGAATACGACTTTTATGTGTGTCATCGTCCGATAAAACGCTTGAACCTATCTCAGCCAAAGAGACACGACCATAGTCTGAAAGACCTTTGTTTCCACTAGTGACGTCATCGAGCCGGGAATGCACTTATGGCCAACAGGTGGGGGAAGTTTTCGTCACGAACAGCGACGTCGACGCTTTCTCGTAATATCGGAGGATGAATTTCCAATTTCCAGTTTCGTGGTTTCAACGTTTTTGAAACATTTGCAAACCCATCATTATACGCTTCGTTCATCCGGTTTGAACCTATGTATATCGTGATATAAAATGAATAGAGTTATTTTGAATACGTCAAGAGAGTCAGAATTTACAAACAGCCAATTGTTCAAACTTCCCATATCAATAGCCCCAGTTTATACATTTGTCTTTTCAAATGTGACAGTACCAAGACCTTGAAGGATACAAAGACGACGCTGTTTATCATCATTTCTGGTTTCTTCACAATAGACCTGAACAAAACTGTCAAAAACTCTTGCCGTATTCACTGTCACGCCACCTGCATCGGGATTATTTCACGGCTATTGTCCATTTCATCAATTCGATACCGTGATGACCTTCAAAAAAGTTGGTCACCAAATGACAGGCAGCTAGTTCCCACGTCACTGCCCGCTAGTTCTCACGTACCCAAAATCCGCCTTTCGTCCTCAGTAGGGTTGGTTTTCATCGAAGACTAGTTTTAGACCTACCGCTATCTCTGTGTAATCGATAGACCATGTCAGATTAAGTCAGAAATGATATTGTCAATGGTTTGAAACTGTTTTGGTTTGTTTTATAAAATTTACATATTCGATAACAGGTATGAACACGTCACTGAAGAATGCGATTTTTATTCATGTCACTTTCAAGTCTCTGTTTCTGAGTTTGATGTATAACCTCATCAACTTTGAAATCTATTTATATGTAGAATTGCCATTTATATTGAAATGAACCGAAATTAAAGGGCCAGTGAATCTAACCTTTGATAATTTTTTCATCATTTTTATTTTGTACGTCAATTGCAACTTCTTGTTTTACTCTAAAAACATGTTCAAACATCATCCACTATTTAGCTTGTCAACACAGCGTCTGTAAGTTTAAAATCAAATGGTATTGTTTATATTTGAATTCTAGTCCGGACCAGAGCTCACTCGACAACAATAACAATGCAGTCTGTACATGTACAGGCTGAGTTGACAAGCTGAATACTGTGTATCTCAACATGCTTTGTGCAGTAGAACAAGAAATTATGTATGGTGGAAATTAAAAGCAAAACTAGCGAAAAAAATCACGAGAAGTTAGAGTAGCTGGCCCTTTAAATAAGAAAAGAGAAATGTAGATCTAGAAACACTACTTTAATAATGTGTGGTTCCCCTGATGTGATAAATTTTCATTATTTTCCCTGTTTTCCCTTCAGGGAAATATAGTGAAAGAGGATGTATTGATATGCCAAGTGTAGAATTTCCAAGATGATATCTTAATATCACGTCATATGATTACAATCAGCAGAATGCAAGGATATGCCAGCACATTTACGTTCTTGATGTTTAATTTTAAGTTTTTGTGAGCGGTGTCTGACCCGGGCTGATTCTGCTAAATGTTTGCTTCAAGTTCCAAGACAGCCGCCGGGTCAACGTGAAGTTTACGGCTTATTAAGCTAATCGGAACTGAATGTCCACGCAACGCCGGAGAAAGGAAATGATTAGCTAAGGGGCTAAATGTCAGAAACGAAATGGAATGGGACGGCTTTGGTTGAACACCTCAGATCATAACCCTAAATATATTTTACGTTTCTTGTGTTTGTCTCCCTAAGTAAGAATTGCCGTGCTTTGAAAACTTCAGAAACAATACATCGACAAGGTCCGACGTTACCGCATGCACAACTCATGAAAGTTGAGTTTATCGTATGTTTTACTGTAGCTGACATCATCCCTTGTAAAGTAACTTGAATTTCAAGGCTTCAGGATATGTGTTTGATATTATGGTTGTTTCACAAATGAAACCTGACCCTTGCCTCTGCTGCTGGCAATTGTTCGGGACAAAGTACAGTTGTGCTGTGTTTCATGATGAACGTTTTGAGGATTACATGTAGCTCGCCCTCTAGTGGCAGTGATGTCGAACACGTGTGATAACAAGCGTGGCCGGGCAGTGCCTGTCACCCTGTCTTCCAAGTTTGGACAGTGTGTGGCACCAAGCATGGGATCTTTGTGTACATCGTTTCATAGAGAACTCATGTATCGTATCTACCGGCAAAATAAGCTCAGCAATTTCGGTGGTCCTACACTTACACCAAACCAAATTTAACTTCTTTTCTATAAAATTCTGACGTCATGCTGTGGATGGAAATATGTTAGATCATTGCTGGTGTGTCTGTCAGGAAGTTATTGCGACCTTTGACCTCCCCAAATTCCACAATATCACAAAAATGATGGGTATGGATGCCGGGTATGTATGGTGTTTTGCTCCACTGACCGGCTGAAATGCAAGAAATATGATAAAAAATACATATCAATGACGTCATGAGCGGTGAAGTGGCGACTGTTCAACGCCGAACAGATAGAAGGCATTCCGTTGTATTGGCTTTCTCGCCAGCCAACATTTCATCTCGCGACAACTTATTAACTGCGACAGCGAAAAAATGCGGACTCTACCGGGAATTCACATTAGGCCGTAATCAGCGTAATTGCTCGGGTTGGCCCCACACCAAGAAAACGACATAGCGGTTCACGGGCTGTGAAGTGGCTCGGAAGACAGCGCCGAAGAATTAGATTCAAGCTTCTTGATGTTTGAACGGCGCCACTAGCTATAGAAATATCATAACAATACAAATATTGCTATTCTTCAGTTCAATTTTACACTTTCTAATATTGCGCAGAACTGATGATTGACTTCAAGTTGGTGAGGTCAAAATGAAAAACAAATAATTTATGTATTATGCAGGGGAAGTTTCGAAAGTGCAATAAAATATTATTGAAAGAAACACATATTCTGGCAGTTATGATACAAAAGTAGTTTACAGAAAAACGATTATGTTTCACGTAATATGGCTCCTGGTTAAAGTTTTTTTTTTTTACTTTGACTCAATAGTCTCCTGATATGATGAAAATAAAAGATATAAACTAGAACAAAGTATTAAAATCTTACAATGTAAAATATTGATTAATTTAAAACTTAAACTCTTAAGTGTAATAACCCATTGATAATGTTGGTTGTAGCATGATTCGAGTTGTTTAAAACATGACAATTTCTTGTCTTAGTTTAATATCACAGCTAGTACTGAAACGTCACTACCTGGGCGGCGGTTTGATATCAATGAATACACATATAGATAGCTGCCTCTCGTTCGGTGCTTTGTGGAACTCGGATGACGAACCATTTTCCGAGTCACTTTGTGTTTCATCGGCACCTCCCTGAGAAGTCAAAATGCAGGTCACCGGGAAACCAAATGGACTGATAAAGAATAAATGTATTCGTTCGCTCATTTTCACTCGATGTATTAGTGTTTAGCCGTTTATTATATTGAACTGGATAGAGTTTATTTTGTATTGCATTCGTTGTTCAGCCGCTTCAACACGCCCTCTACGACGGAAGTCTCTTTTCTGTCATTTACGTACTGTAGGCAATTTAGTTTAAACCACCATTGCACAGCAAAATATACCGTTTTCGACATGTTTTAGTATGGCAAAATGGAAATTATGGCACTTCAATCCAATAACTGAATTCGTGTCAAATAAGGGGCACGGTACAGGAAAATGCTTTTCATTAACTTGATCTCATAACAATTATTTTGTTTGACTGCTTTTAAAAATTTGAGAGATAACACAACACAAAAGACCTCGTTAGCTCAATGAAATGCGCGAAGATTTGGAAGCTTGGATTTTAAGTGTCTCCTTCTACCAAAGAAAGACCTAAGTTATAAGACAAAACAAGAAAAAAAATGATTTACCCGTTTACCCGTTAACACTGGAACGTGATTTTGTTCAAAATCCACTGTTCACTCGTAAGATCACGAACTTTCTCAGCATCGTATTACCAGAGATTTTATCTTTTTGTCTCATTGATTAAGTTTTGATCGGCTGGTTTCGTTCTTTTAGAATACTGATTTGCATCTCAGAAAGTACATACTGGACCAGATAAGCACTCATGAAGTTCGTTTATTAGGGTGTACTGAAACCCATTTGATATGACCCTTTGGCTTATACTTGTCACCAAGGGCCACGGTAGGAAAATATTAGATATGGCTTGTCCGATGTATACAAGCAGCTCCCTTTCCGCTACATTCCCTTCGGACATATCAGAAAACCCCCGCATCGCACAGATATTAGATCCAGTGAATATCAACATCTATTTCCTCGGTATTTGAACTGTCGAACCGGGATTAGATCCGCTTCGCAACTCACGATTCCGATCACAAAGTTCACGAGAAAGTCGAAATTCTAAGCCTTTGGCGAGAATACTTTTTTAAGTCCATTCCAATTTCCTTGATATGATCAATCGTACCAAATATCATCCTGTCTAGGCGCTAGAACAAATTCATACATTTCCTCATTTATTTCACCCCATGCCGGGAACCTTGTCATCGCTGGAAAAAAATTCTCTAATATTATTTTGTCGTGTGCTACTGGTGATCAAAAGACGCTAATACATCACTGGGTTGTGGATTTATAAGCGTTAACATGACAGCAACTCTGTGACCCAGCTAAAACAATCATTTATCGACGCACTCCGGTTTGTTAGAGGGCAAGTAACTGGAATTTTTAAAGATTTGATAATTTTAAAGTCAACCTACACTTTATTCTTTTATTTCCAAAACATATTGAGGTACAGAGAATGCAGCTTATCAAATCAGTCTTTACATGTGTAGACTGCGTTGTTATTGTTGTTGGCAAGTGAATTCTGGTCCGGACTAGAATTCACAAACAAAAAAGGTGTATTACACAGGTATAGAAGCTGTGTTGACAAGCTAAATAGCGAGTGTGCCAGCTTTCTTTGAAATAAAAACTATTGATATACAAAGCAAAAACAGAGGAAAATCCTCAAAGGATACAGTTACTGGTTCTTTAAGTGACACAAAAAGAACTGATGCGAAAGTCACGTTAATGCTCGCTGACGGAGAAATTGATCAACTTTATTCATTAGAAGTGTTCTGGGACTAACGTAGATAGTCGATGGTGGGTGTGAGCCAGTTCCACCGTGTGTGTAGATACATTTATGGTGGAAATCATCAAATGATGGACACACGATTTTAGTTAACGTTATCTCTACATCTGAGACATGATCTTTTTGCATTTACGTAATCTGATTGGCACCTCAAAGTCAGATTATGTAAATGTGAACAGAATTTAACAGGATATATATATTCTACGATCATGGTACTCTCACTATACCTCGTATTCGATGTCAGCACTCTATGTTTAATATATCTTACTTATTTCCGAGTAAAATAAGGAAACATCCGCCATTTTCTTCAACAGGGCTGGGATGGTTTGTTTTATGCAGTGTAAGAAAGACTCTTGAACTCTCTGATCGGTCTAACAGGAAAAGTTAATGTCAACGTTTCACAAATTTTGGATATGAGACTATATCTATCAAGAAAAAGGCCACGAGATACTATGATCTCATCGCTGATATTTATGATAAGAATTCATTGATGGGGGACTTTTAGGAAAGTGGAAGAATCTATCAAGATAAATTTATCAAGCAAACTTAAAAAGCGTGTTTAAATATTAGCTTACAGATTATGCTGTGATTTGATTAAAGAGGTTAGCTCATTTAGAAGATAAGATTCAACAAAGGTGTACTTTTCAACCGCTAAAATTTCCTGAAATGGAACTTTATGGTACAGAGATCTTAATTTCTTTTATAATAAAGCTTGCATTCAAGAAACAAATAATGCCATAGTCTCTCTCTCTCTCTCTCTCTCTCTCTCTCTCTCTCTCTCTCTCTCTCTCTCTCTCTCTCTCTGTGTTAAACTAAAATAAAGTGATAGCATAATGTGTGCTGCTCGCTCACAACTGTTCTTGAAGAATTGATAAAGTAATAGCACACCTCGTTGCTTTAATCAAGGTACTATGTATGCATAAATATAGTCTTAGAGTAAATCAGTCATACGACCAAAGAAAAGGAAAAAAGTTTCTTGTCATGATTAGTGTCCTCGCTGTGGCTACACCTCAAAGGACTGTTTTGAAAACTGTTTGTGTGCAAGAAGCGTCAAATTCGTAGCTGTCATACACTCACTGTACTGGTGTATTTCACTTTTCGCAAAAGTGAACCACGGTTCCTCCATCGGGAAATGTCAGCTGTGTCTCAGCGGCATCAAATAAAAAAGATTGTGCCTTTGAATTTAAAACGAATGACACATTTCACGTGAACTTTGAAAAGCACAATAATTCAAACGTTGTCTTCATTAAGTTTTTTTTTCACGGAAAAAAGAGTGAAGAAGGAAACGAGAGTTGCCATTATTTCATGTTCTATATATTATTTGAATGTTGTAAGTTTGTGATCTCCTAGTTTCAAGTCGCGATAATCATAAGTATCCTGTTCATCATTCTGTCAAATAAGTCATCCTATTCCATTCACAGTAAAGCTTTCTATTGCAATCATTCTATACTTTCCCTTCCTTCCCTAACCAGGAAGAAATTGCAACTGTATCAAGAATATTTAAAACAGCACGAAGCAGTGAGAACAGTCGACGGACAAGTTGCAGTACTAGTGCTCGACAGAAGACCGATTCTGAGCATGACGAATCCACTGTGACGTGTAATTGTTGTTGACAGTCATGACCATTGCCTATTCTGTGACTCAGATTTTATCTTCACATAGCACTGTGGAAACAACGCCTCTCAGAAGAGATCAAAGTCTTCGAGATAACGTAACTGTCACATAACCCCGGACTTTGTTTGACGTCGTTTTGCATCAAGGAAATTACTGTATGGTCAATCCACACTTGAGAACTCACAGAGAACACACACCATTTTCTCTACACGATGGAAAGTGCGGGGTACAAACCACCGTGCAATGAAAACCGACTGAGATACAAACATCAAGAAGCTTTGTACCAATTTCATCTATCCTTGTTTTTTCATGGTAGTGTTGATTTCGGTATCTAGTAAAGTTGACATTAGGGTCAGCTTCAACGAACATTTGAACAAAATTTAATTTCTTTGTCAAGTGTGAGTTCAGCAATTTTTAAAACCATCTTTCTGAAAGTATTTAAGAACTAAAATTGTATATACATCTGCAAAGAAGGGAAAGTCTATCGCAGTGTGATTGTTGTGGTCGATCAGCATCTTTCGAAAGTTATAAATCTCTTGGGAATAGGAATTATTTTTCTTTGATTTAGTTTCCTCAACTCTGTTCTTGTATTCCATGAAAGCGAACCCTCTCTACCCCCACTACCAGACTAAAATACACATTGTCTGGATTTTATCATGTTGTGTCAGTTTTTGTAGACGATACCCAACACATCCAAGACCAGAAGAATTACCAATGACGACTGATGTTCTTCCCCAAGATTGTATCGACGTTTTTGTTGTACGGTCACATAATGTAGGTAAGCAGTCAATGTCATACAGAACTTCAACATGTTTTGGTTTTGCCCGTCGACCAAGAAAAGTACGAAATGTCATAAACAACTAATGCCAACACCACCAATTAACAATATTACCCGGTGGGTTATTACAAATAAGTAGTAAACGTACTGTCTTAAGTTTGTCCGATTTAAAATTGTAACTAAACAATGTCAACATACACTGTCAAGACCTTATTGATAAATTTATATTAAATTGTGATGTAAGTAGATGGGTCTACGTGTTTCGATCAGCAATGTCCGATATTAAAAATTTTTCTTTTTTCTTTTACTTTCGTTAATTTTTTTCATTCATTCATTGAGAGAGAGAGAGAGAGAGAGAGAGAGAGAGAGAGAGAGAGAGAGAGAGAGAGAGAGAGAGAGAGAGAGAGAGAGAGAGAGAGCGAGGGAGGGAGGGAGGGAGGGAGAGAGAGAAGGGACAGAGGAACGGGAGGCTAGATAAGAGAAGGGAATATTATTATTCGTGTCTAATGACGATTGGCATTACTATCATATTAACATTTGAACGAGCCAGTAACCTCATTTTAATGTCGTCAAACACAGCTACAAAGCTTTTCAAGGCTCTTACATGTATGTCCAGAACCTAATTATTCCATTCACATTTCTCGCAAAGTATACAGTTTCCCCGTTTTTAACGTATGGTGGCGCACTTCAGTCAACAACTCACAGGCATTTAGGCTGCAATTACAAACGCCTCTGGAGGGGAGGATTCTAAAAAAGTATGCTGAGTTTTTTCAAATACCCCCCTAGCAAAATCGCAATGCGTTCAAGTCCCACCTTCTTACTTGTTATAATTTTTAAGTCCCCCCTGCTCAAAGGAAGGCAAAATGTGGCCGATATAGTGCTTCGTCCAAATATCAAATCATAATACATGGGAGTCTATTGCGCATACTATTAACATTTGTTCCATTCAAAACAAGTCATATCTCTACATTTATATGTGTTTGATAATTCATGTAAATGTACTTAGCTTGAAGTGGCAGGTAAAAAGTGTATGTGTGTACAAAAATTTAATTTTTGATTTCATCGATAATGTTGACTATACGTTGTAGTCTATGAGAAAACTATGAACAATTTTTTCCAATATAGAACTAGTAATATCTGTGCATTTATAGACATTTGATAATTGATATAAATGTATTAATTAGCATACGGTGGTTACAAATGCATAGTTGTACAAGAAATTTAATTTTGGACTTTCACGGAAAATGTTGAGTCACTGTACATGGTAGTCCATGTCAAAACTGTGAATAATTTTTTTCCAATATAAAACTAGCAATATCTGTGCATTTATATACGTTGGATAATTGATATAAATATATTTGATTAGAATGTATTTAATTAGAATAGGGTGGTTACAAGTGCATATGTGTAAAAGAAATTTGACTTTGGAATTTCGACGAAAATGTTAATTCCCTGTACAGTAGAGTATATGAGAAAACTATGAATATTTTTTTACATTACTAAATTAACTAAATCTGTACTTGTGTAAGTTTTAACAATACTAGTGTACTTGATTCAAATAGGGTGTTTGAAAGTTCAGAAGTGGACGACAAATATGATACTGGAATGTCATCCAAAATTATTATTACACTTCTCTTGGCAGTCTACATGTAAAGTATTAGATATTTTCCCTCACAAAACTTGCTATATCTGTAATATAAAAGTATATGTATGTATTTAAGTGTTATTAAATATTGACTTTCAGGGTGTAATACGTTTCTCGATAAACAATTATAGTGCTCTCTGTACACTTTCAAGCCAAACTATAAATTAAGGTAAACATTACAGCTATTGTCCCTTTTGCGATCATATAAAAAAGGTTTGGAAACAGGATGACTTCCCTCACCTGTCAAGAAACTAGACACAATTAAGATATTTATATAAAGGCACATTGGGAGTTCCTTTTGGCCAATTAAGTATGGTTTGTTCTGTGTATCGACTGCAGTTTCTTGTTGTACTCCCACAACATGCTAGAATAACACAATTCTGTTTCATCCTCCTACTTACAGGTCACTGTTACCTTTGGGTTATCTCATTTGCTGCCTTCCAGAAAGAGGCAAAAATTTAAATACAAGTGATCTCATCCCAGGCGGAACCGTCATGGAATTCCATATTCAAACAGTTCTCATTTGCCTCGGTGTGTGTAAATACACCTATTTCAGCCTTCCAGTATATGGTATTTTGACGTACGGTTTTTGCTCTGCTGTTCCTTCCTGGGAGCATGAGTTACGTTGTCGTCTATTATTTTCAGTTTATTTATTCTTTTTTAGCAGTCAGTTTTGTTTGACGGTAGTTTTTCTGGCCGTTTGAAGTACTGTTTTGAGTTTATGTAGCACGTGTGCGTTGCCATTGTTTGCATTGCACGTTTGTGAATGCAGTGACGTGCTTGGTCAGTCTGCAGCTGTGTGCGAGCCAGTTTCTTGTGCATCGTGTTTTGTAGTTTATGGTATTTATCGCGCTGGTTTTTGTGTACTGCAGGTTTACCAGTTCTGCTTGTATCATGGACCTATGCGATGTTCCTTTGAGTGACGGTTCTAAGGTTTGCGCTGCATCTAGATGTAGGAAGATTATTCCTGCTGATGACAGCCATGACAAGTGTCTTGCATGTCGTAAGTGTTCAAAGGCTAAGCCTTGTGATATTTGCAAGGATTGGTCGGATGAACTATGGCGCATTTTTACTAATCCTGAGTTGCTGCAAGGTAAGCAAACTTCAAAAGGTAAGTCTCAGAATGAAAAGTCCAGGAAGTCGGCTAGTAGTGCAGCTGTTAGTTTGCCCTCTGAAGAGTCGTATGTTTCCAAGGACGAGATTGAGGGTATTCTGGACACTAGATTTGAGCAATTTTTGGAGAAGGTTTCTTCTTTGTTGGCTGGTTTTCTTGCTCAATCTCAGAGTGCTGGTGTAGCAGAGGGCAATCATGTGGAGCCCCAACACCAAAAGCACAGTCTGAATAGGGATTTACATGTGGACCCTACAGAGGTGATAAGTAATCATGAGACGGCAACTGTGTCGGGAGTTGTTCCACAGCCGTCCTACAAGTATAGAGATCCTGATTCTGTTTCTTTGTTTGCTCCGAGTGATCTTGATGAGAGCGCAGATGGAGACAGTCATTCTATGTGTACGTCTCAGGATTACGTGCGAAGTGACATTGCTCATTCTGATACTCATTCAGAAATTTCTACTACTGATGCTTACATGTCTGAAGCTTTGTCTGGGAAATGGCATGATATTATTAACATTATTGGCAATGTGCTTGGCTGTACAAAAGATTATAGCAATCATAGTCAACGTTTGTCTTTTTGACTTGGTGGAGATAGTACAGTTTCAGGTGCTCCTAGTTTGCCCACTGAGGGACTGATTGCACAAAAATTGACAACTATTGAGAAGAGTTTGCCCAGAGTGTCCAAGTACACAAAGTCTGTAGACAAGAATTTCAGGTACCTTGAAAAAGACTTTGAGGAGTTTGCCAGAGCGTCAAGTGTAGAAAGTTTTGTCAACACTAAATTGGCAGCTGATAACAAACATTTTTCAGCTTAGGATTTGAGAAGTTTTACCCATAAGGCTGATTTTGGACATCTTATGGTAGAAAAAGCTCTCAGAGTTTTACTGAGATGCATTTCACATTCCTTGTTGGCAACCGCTTTTGTACATACGGCAGTTTCGCCAGGTTCTAATATTCCTGATGACCAATTGTCGAGGGGTTTGGAATTTTTGCAGTTTTCTCTAACTTCTTCAGCAGATCAACTTTTGCGTGCCATTGCTTTGTCAGTTTCTGCCAGAAGGGAATTATTCCTTGATCAGATGGATTTTCCTACAAGATCAACTCGAAATCGTTTGACTAAGCTTCCTATTCGCGGTGATAAACTTTTCCATGGAGAAGTCTCAGATATTTTTCACCAGGAAGCTGCAGCAGCTAGAGATGTTAGGGAAATAGTCTCCCTTTCTAGACCAAGTCAGGGAGTTAAGCGACCTGCTTCATTTCAGCCCAAGTCGCAACCTTCCGCTAAACTTAACATACTTTCAGTAAAGAGTTCTGTTTCTGCTCCACCTAGTAATTACTTTAAGGGCAAAAGGGATAAGAAGACCACCAGTGCCGCCCTTTCAGGATAAGCCCAGAGACCGTTCTTTTAAACAATGATGGTTTGGCAAGGGCTCAGTGTGTAAATCTAGCACAATTAAATATTCAAATTCCTTTTCTGGAGATGCAATTAGGGGGAAGATTATCTCTTTTGAGTCAGCACTGGGCCAAGATAACCAACGACCCGTGGGTTTTAGGGGTGGTTTCTGAAAGTTATCGCTTGGAATTTCTTCAAGTGCCCCCACTTACAAGCAAGGTTATAAATTTTCCTCTTCCGACGAATTTAGGGAAGAGAAATGCAATCCTTCAGGAAATAGAATCATTGATCTCAAAGGGGGCTATAGAGCCTGTTACGGACAGATCAAAAGGTTTTTACAGCTCAATGTTTCTAATTCCAAAGAGATCAGGGAGTTGGAGACCAATTTTAAATCTCCGCCGATTAAACCATTTTCTCAAAAAGAAACACTTCAAGATTAAAACTCTACATTCAGTTTTATCAGATCTGTCAAAAGGGGATTATGCTGTTTCAGTCGATCTAACAGACGCTTATCAACATATTCTTATTCAACCAGACTGCAGACATTTTCTCAGGTTTGCAGTGCAGGGCAGGGTGTTTCAGTTTCGGACACTGCCTTTCAGTCTGTCGTCAGCACCCCGTGTGCATACCAAGGTCACAGCAGTTTTGGGTGCCTTTCTTCGAAAGCAACAAATTTATGTCCATTTGAATCTGGATGATATGCTAGCCAGGCAGACACAGATCAGGTTATTACAGCGGGATACAGCACGTATTTTAAGGACAGCTGTCAGTCTAGGTTGGCTACCAAACGAAAAGAAGTCAGAACTTTGCCCAAGTCAGAGCATTCATTATATAGGGGCGAAAATAGATTTGGAGGAAGTGATTGCTACTCCAATGCCAGAGCGTTTTCAAGCTATTTGCGAAATGGTAAGTCATCTCTTGCCCGGCAGTTTTCAGACGGCTCAGTATTTTCTTCGCCTCCTAGGTCTCATGGCACCTTGCGTTCAGCTCATACCTTTGGCAATGTTGAACATGAGGCCAATTCAAATTTTCCTTCTGTCTCAATGGAGACCACATCAGAATCGTCTCAGTCATCCTATAAGGGTAAACACCATGTTAACACAGCATCTTCATTGATCGACCATCAGAGTCAATTTTTTCAAGGGAGTTTCTCTGTCCCTGGAGCCCCAAGAGGTTACAATAACCACGGATGCTTCAATACAAGGTTGGGGAGCTCATATGGGAGATTTAACCATTTCAGGAGTCTGGTCAGTAGCCCAGAGACAAGAGCACATAAACTGTCTCAAGCTTCAGGCAGTATGGGAAAGTTAAAAGGCCTTCGTCCCTCATATCTTAGGGAGATTGGTTCTTGTAAGGTCAGACAATTTGACCGTTGTATCATATATGAAGGGGTCTCCATCTCTCTGCATCCTCACTTGGCATCTAATGAATTGGTGCATTATCAGAAATATCAGGATCAGGGCAGCTCACATACCAGGCAGGTGCAATCTGATAGCAGATGCTCTGTCCAGAAGACGACCTATCCCAACAGAGTGGATGTTAAAACATTAGGTGGCAGAGTCCCTTTTCGAGGTATTAGACAGGCCTCACATAGATCTGTTTGCAACCGCACACAATGCCCATCTGCAGGTGTATTGTTCTCCAGTTCCAGACCAAAGAGCAGAGGCAGTGGATGCCTTTTCAGTTCCCTGGACAAACATGTTTGCATACGCGTTTCCTCCAGTGTCTCTGATCCCCAGAGTTCTTAGCAAGATGAGACACGAGGTGTGTGTTGTTATTCTGATAGCGCCGAATTGGCCAAGACAACCGTGGTTTCCTCGATTGCTGGAGTTGCTAATAGAAATTCCAATAGAACTACCAGAGACCCCAGACATTCTGAGCCAGCTGTTGTCGGGTTTTCTTCACCCAGATCCATCAGTCCTCCAGTTGACTGCTTGAAAACTGTCAAGAAACGTTTTTGTTCAGAGTGATTTTCAGCGAGAGCTGCAGAATATGCAGCGAACTCTCGTCGATCATTAACCATTAAATCATATTATTACAGGTTCAGAGTATTCAGTGATTGGTGCAAAGAACATCGGGTTGATCCCATGCATCCATCTCTAAGTTCTCTGGGTGACTTTATGGTTTTCATTTTGAGGCTAGAGGTCTAAAACCCCAAACTATTCCTTCCGAGTTATGGTGAACATAGTGTAGGTCAGCATCTTCTTTTGGATAGTCTGATTAAAGGGTTTTCGTTAAGCGTCCTCCTCAGAGGAGACTTTTGCCTTCTTGGAGTCTTCCATTAGTGTTAGATTCATTAAAACAATCTCCTTACGAGCCTATTAGTGAATCTGGTTTGAAGTATTTAACTATGAAGACTGTTTTTATCATAGCTGCGGCATCTGGGCGTAGACGAAGTGAGATTCATGCTTTGTCTATCAACAGTGCTTATCTCAGATGGGAGCCTACAGGTGTTAGATTGTTGCCTAGGGCAGGTTTTCTATCCAAGAATGAAATTGTATCTCTTGTTGGCACAGATATATTCATTCCGAGTCTTGAAAATATTTCAAGTGATCCATAGGATAAACTTATATGTCCTTGCAGGGCTCTTCGTTACTACATTAAGATGACTGCAAAACTTCGTGGTAATACAGAACAGTTGTTCATTAAGGTGTCCCCAGGTCAACATGGTCCAGCGTCCAAGGACACTATTTCTGGATGGTTAAGGGATACAATCCAACTTGCCTATGATTCTTCCGATGGCCATTGTAGACTTGTGCATTCCATCAGAGCACATGATACGCGAGCTAAGGGTGCCTCGTGGGCTTTGTTTAAAGGTGTGTCAGTTGATGACACTTGTAAAGCTGGTTTTTTGGCTTCTCCAAATACCTTTATTAACTTTTACCTCAATGATGTACCTATGGAAGCTAGTTTTGCTTTAGGTTCTTTGAGGTGTGGCTCTACCTAGGTTGGGAGAGTTTGTTTGATATACCCTCCTCCTTTTAAGCTTTGGATTCTGTGTAAACCCAAAGGTAACAGTGACAGGTAAGTAGGAGGATGAAGCAGAATGAAAGTGCCCCCTAGGAAACATGTTTCTGCGAGAACTCCTAGTTACCTGTCACTCCTCCCCCCCTCTTCCCCACGTACTGTTTTGATAGTCTATTATGGAGGTTGAGAACTGTTTGAATATGGAATCTCATGGCGGTTTCTGCCTTTGATGAGATCACGTGTATTTAAATTTTTGCCCCGTTCTGGAAGGCAGCAAATGAGATAACCCAAAGGTAACAGTAACAGGTAAGTAGGAGTTCTCGCAGAAAGATGTTTCCTGGGGGGAAACTTTCATTCTGTTTGGTAAATACTCAGTATATGCATGTGCAAAGACCATAATCATTGTTATTGATGACAAATGAATTCTAGTCCGGACTTGGATTCAATTTTACACATATGGCTTTGCTGGACTTTCGTCACGCTTCAGGGAGTAGAACAAGAAACTGCCGTGGATACACAAAACAAAGCCACCCAAAATTAGCCAAACGTTATAGCTTAAATTTACAACCCAACACATATTTCATATCGATCAGAGACAGTTGTATTTCGAGTCCCCCTTTAAGTCCCAAAATCCTTTCAAGTACCCTCCAACATATCCTTCATATTTTCAAGTCCTCCCCCCACCAGAGGTGTTTGTAAATGCCGCCTTAGATATGGCCGCATCACTCGACTGAATAATGATTTTGGGTTTTAGCACTTGATGTGTTTTGAGACCATTTTTCCTGGATGGTGTGTCAATAAATTTTGATTTGGTTAGACTTGTTAAACAACCTATAACTAAGCATTAGCACAAGCACTCAAATATGTGCAGGATTTGTAGACGCAAAATAACATGCACTGTATACTGCTTTATACTCTGAGTAAAATTGAAATAAAGTTCGAAACTTTGAGAAAGATAGGTAACATTTTTCAAATCTATCAAAACATGTGAAACTAATATAACGTGCATCCTATATGCTTAGATATTTTGAGCGTACCTGACTGGACCCGACACTACACCATAGGCAGTGACCCACGCATATTCTATCTCCCCTCCCTGCCGGCGATAATAACCTATTGGAGAGTGGGGTCTTCTTTGCAGTGCCACATCACAAGTTTTGTTTCCTTTTTTCGCTTGTTTCTGTCTTTTTTGATAGCTAATTTTTCAGTAAGTGAATGTATACAGTTGCTGTTGGCCACATGCCTTTAGGAAATTAATTCATTTTTGATTGGATGTGACCCGTTAAAAAACAACAAAATCTGATAAAATTATGAATATTTTTAAAATGGCAAAAACGATTTGGGATGGGAGGCCTTTTGAATAGGGTAGATCGGGTGGTGGGAAACAAATCACAGCCATGACATGTCCCAGGATTACTGAAGTTAACACTGTAATTTTTTGGTCAATATATATAATTTCAGAAAGTACCGCTATTTGCTGTGGCCCGTACAATTATGTATATGCATGTGATATTTTTCTTTCCTCCAACCAATGTTGGTCTCACACGATATAAACATATATCATCTGGTATACATATATCATCGAAATCACATCTTTTTTATTTTTTCACAGAATTAAATCATAGAAATTTATTCCAAAATTTGTAAAACTTTGCCCGAAACAATCAGTCCTTGCACAATTTCGTAAATGTTGATACCGCTCATAAAAGTTTGAATTCTCTCTTTCTCTCTGCCTCTGTCTGTCTGTCTGTCTCTCATAAGACAGCAACCCCTCACAAAAGTTTGATTTCTCTGTCAGTCAGTCTGTCTGTCTGCCTGTCTATCTGTCTGCCTCTCTCTCTCTCTCTCTCTCTCTCTCTCTCTCTCTCTCTCTCTCTCTCTCTCTCTCTCTCTCTCTCTCTTTCTCTCTCCCCCCGACCTGATAAACTAAAACGGTAATGCCAACGTGTACAAAATCCTTTTGTGTCATTTCGAAAGTAAATTTTCGATTTCGATGAAGGGACACAAGCAACAAAATAACTCAAACAAGGGCTGTGTGCGAGATTTTGGGACATCAAATTTATATGCCTGAAACATTCTCTAAAATAAAAAACATGACATAATTATGGCTACTTTACAGTGTTATCGTCGAGCTGTTGATACAATGTTATCGTCGAGCTCAACAGATGAAATGTCATAGCTTAGTGTAATGGAGAACTTTCACAAAATAATGTAGTGGTCTAAAATTAAACAAGACGAAAACACGAGCTTTCTTTAAAAAAAGCTCGGTGGTATGAAGCCGGATGATAACTTAGCCTACAGTATTTGTGTAACAACCCAGCCAGTTAAAACATTGGGTGTGTATTTTAAATATAATGACTTTCAATGCAAAAGACTTACCTGGAATGGAAAGATTGGTTTGTTGAAAAAGAATTTAAATTCTTGGAGACGTAGACAATATATTTATGGAAGGATTGTCGTAACGAAAACATTGGCAATGTCAAATTTAAAAATGACGTATCTGCCTTCTGTAATTGGCATGCCAAATGTAATAAGGTTCAAAGCTTAATAGACAGTTTTGTAAAGCGTAAGCACATTTTGTTAAACCATATGCTTGAAAACGAGTACAACAGTAGTGGTGTTAAACATATTAATGCATCCACATGGCCAGTAGGCGCGAACCAAGAGTATGTCATGTGGGTGCAAACATGTTAGTGGTGCCATCGCGACCCTCTACGGTTACGTCTCTCGTCATAACTGATTTATAATAAATCGTGAAAATCACGGACTGTGGCACGCATTATTTCAAAGTTACGTGTTTGAATTTACATGAAACGTGGCTCTTATTCTAGTGATTGCATAATTCGACAAACAAGAAATGGAAATGATTTAACTCAAAGTAGACATGAACAAATAACACTCATATAGACACACTAGCATATATCTTCTAGAGATTCATTTTATAAAATATAAAAATGCGCTATACAAAAGTAAAAAAATGAAAATGTGTAAAGTCAAAAGACAAAAAGTTACTTCAAGGAACATTTTTATAACTGTCTGCGCTTCTTTTATGAAATTTACAAAGATTGATATCAAAAGGTTTGGTATTAATGATTGGCTTACTGCCGTGTAAGACTGCATATAAGACTATTATTTATGCTTTAATTTCCTATGTCTTCTGTTCATTATGATCGAGCGTTACATTTTATAATAATTATAATATTTTTGAGGTAATATAGGCCATTGGTCTTTTTACAAATAAGAAAAATGTACACAGACACACTTTGGGATTACACATAATCTAAATTTGACAGTATGACAATATTGGAAGTATATCTGATACGGTATATTCACATGAAATCCTCTCTTCGCCTGAAGCTGTCAAATATACTTTGATGGGTTCAATATTGTATGAGAATGTGGAGACTTCATCAGCTTTATAAATTTCTAAAGAGCTGGTATTTCATAATAATATGGAGAAAGAAAACGTTTGTCCCAAATCTGTGAAACAGGACACAACAACTAGAAATTAAATTCATTTTCAACCTGATGCGTATCACATAATAGGCATAGCCTGCCTTCCCTTGGCATGTTTTCAAATCGACCACTTTGTATTCGGAGATAATGGTTTGGTAGTCTAAGGTTACAAAGTGCCCTTTTAAGTATTTCAATATTTACAATACATCAATATTTCTCAAGAACTTGTTAATAATGACAGATCTCAAACTTTTACAATATGTTTTTGGTATACCGCTTTTAGGGGTTCGGTTTTGAAGCTCTCAGAAAAAACCTTTTCAGCACTGCACTTTTGTGAAAAACCAACATTCAGAGTTTCTCTTTACGTGGTGGCCATTTTGAATTTGAGATGTCCGTCAATTTCAGATTGTTTTGCTGGTGCCAAAAGTTGACCGGTGACACTCTCTGATTTTTATTCTTGATTTTGAAAGAGAATGGTTGAAAGTTTCTTCCGACAAATTTGAGCAAAATTTAAGCCTTTCATTTTTGAGGCTTATACTACCTTAAATAAAATCTGTAGAATAAGTGACCTTCAATTCTAACAATCAACACTATCAATGCCTACTGTTTACACGAATAAAATGCTGTGTTCACAGATTGATAGAAAAATGTCAAAAGTTAGTGTTATAGCTCCTTAAAGTTCTACACCAGTACATTTTGACTGTCACAAACGGCAAAAAGCATTTGGTTAATAACTTAAAACGTGTGTACTTTTCAAGTCATGCTCTTGATTCTTAATAGTGTTACTTCCCTTTGTTAGTTTTGATCTACAAAGTGTGAGTAGTCTAGTGTTTACTATTTTCAATCATGCATTAGGGACTGGTCAATGTCTTCAACCACCAGCCCCCGGCCGAAGAAACTCATCAGTTCCTTAGCAACATAAACATCAGCATTTTCACCTGGTAAGTAATGCAAACAACTTCACATCCACACATCATACACTCCGCCCTATTTCTCTAGAAATACTGAACTCGGCAGATCACAGTACATACCAATGATTTACTGGGCAGCTGGCTGGTATCAATTTTGATTGTGTCTCTATGGCAATTGCACTAAAATTAGCACCGTACCACATATCATTACAAAGTTGAATAAGTGTCAGCACCAAACAATTGATCTTCAACATTATAGTACTGTAAGGATAAAAGAGTAATATGTGTAAAGTTTGATAACACTGCGTTTTGTACAAAATTTGTTGTACATGCACGGGGCAGCCTAGAAAATCGTTAGTTTTAAAATCTGTTTTGTGCACAGGTGGGTATGTAAAAAAAACCAAATTTCTGTTGCTACACACTGCTTGTTTGCCTCTTCTGGGATGATAGCCATCTTTGCTGGTACAAGAAACTCAACTTCTTCCCTGCACAGTACATTATGTGCATAGTCCAACCACATACCTAAGTAAGCAAAAACAAAAATATTAATGTCGACATAATATTCATATAATCTATAATTATGAAACCAATGAGACTGTAGAGAGAAGCAAAAATTTGCAAAAAATATTGCAAATCTTACAAACTACCAAAAACTCAAGCAAAGTCTGAGCTGTTTATAAAGACAAACTGGTTCTATCATCAAATGGCTTTTCATGAACGTAATGAAAGACAACCGTCACAATTCTGTCATCAAATGGCTTTTCACGATGGTCATGAAAGACAACCGACGTACTTAAATAAAACTTAGCGTCAATGACTCTTGGTTCACATTTTGTTCGATGTGGCAGGCCAGAGTGATCGAGTTTACCGCACTAATTGTACCTCAGGGAACATGCATGTCAAATTTCAAAGCTATCCGACGAGCATTTTCAGAGAACCAAAAATGGGAAAAATTGCCCAAAAACTATAAATATGAAAATTTCATCTTAGAATGAGAATGAGGTTGCCAATAGGTACATGTTTACCACGTTTAAATGCAATCAGAATAGTCATTTCAGAGAAAATGATTTTTGCCCAAAATATGAAAAATTGCCCCCAAAATACAAAATGAAAATTTCACCACAGTATGAATAGATCTAACAGCGGCCAACCCTAGGAATTTGTATACCAAGTTTCAAAGCAATGGAATGAGTAGTTTCAGAGAAGGAAGATTTTTTTTACTAAAAATGGGAAAAAAATGTCCGAAAAATAGAACTAGATCATTTCACTACAGTTTGAATAAAATCCTACTAAATTATTTTTAAAGGAATTTGCATACCAAGTTTTAAGCAATGGAATGAGTAGTTTCAGAGAAGGAAGATTTTTTTTACTAAAAATGGGAAAAAAATGTCCGAAAAATAGAACTAGATCATTTCACTACAGTTTGAATAAAATCCTACTAAAGTCACAATAAAGAACCTGCATACAAAGTTTCAATCAAATCTGGCCTGTGGTTACAGAGTTTTAGCAATTTGCTGGATTTTCCCTTTTTATCTCATTTGCATGTTTTTGACACTGACATGTTCATTTGAAAACAAAAGTCACATCTCCTCCCTTGGGTTCCTATACATCAAAGACTCAAGCAAATTTAGATGCTTTTACTCGATGTCACCCAAGCAATTTAACTATTGTGTAATTATCAATGATTATTAGGTACCAGTTCGTAAATTTACATGTAAGACTTTTTATTCTATACTTGTTCAGGGCTGTACCTCGCACACAAAAAAATCCACTTTTTAAAAGGCATTCGGAAATTATATATAGATCCAGATGAAATGGAGGGTGGTTTGAAAATTTGGAAGAATATTAATACTGCATGAGTAAAGAAATAAAATTGACAGAATTCCTGTGGAAACTCCTTCATCGCCTACTTCCTTGTAACAAATATGCGTATGGAAAAAAGATAGAGTCAATGAATTTCAGATTTGTCATTATGTTGATTCCCTTCAACGTAGATATTTATATTGTCAAATTGCTGAGAAATGCTTGATGCAACCAGTCTCCTCGGTCGTACAATCACAATAAATCCATCACATATAGTCTTTTCATGTATTTTTTCTGATGGCACTGTTCCAAACAATTACCAAATGGCAGTTAAACTTCTGATTCTTCTAGGGAAATGGAGCATACCCAAGTTTTGGGTTACAGAAATGAGTACACCCGTTGAAATTATACTTAAAGTGGCACTCCCACTTGGTAACATTTTTAAAGCACATTTTTTTAATGCCAACGGTCAATATTTGACGTGGCGACTGCGCGCGGATCGCGAGATATCGATAAAAACATGTCTTCAAAAAAGTAAAATTTTGAATTCCGGTGGCCCACCTAAATTCAGCTTCCGAACATCGAACGTTCGGCATTGGGGCCATTGTCAACTAAGCTATGGAGTACGAGTCTATGCTGACGCTGCTGTACGCCACAGTATACGTCGGTGATCGGTCACGATGTCCCGCGGGAGAAAGCTGAGTCTTACTGACTTGGCGTATAAACGAAAAACAATTTTTGCTGATTCCACCAGAATTCGCATAGGTGACTAGCACAGTTATGTGTGGTTGATACATAGCGGCCGCCGCGTGATATGCATAGACGTACACCACGCGCGCGGCGTACTGTGTGGCAGACGACAAAATGTAGTCATCGGAGGCGGCTAATATTTGACACGTAAAAACTGATGTTTATGTGGTATTGGTTAAAAATATAGTACAACTGATTTAGAATAATGAAAACGACAAAAACTAAGGAGAAGTTTTAAAAAACTTGCTGTATACAAGTCTTTGCAGTGGGAAGTAAATTAATCGCGTCGTTCGAACTTATTGTAGACTCCCTAGAATATCGTCAATCAGCACAACAACAAACCTTCGGGGGATTTCGGGTCAAATCAGAAACGATCGTAAACCTTCGGGATGTGAAAAATATGCTCGGGAAATGACATGTTTTTTATCGATATCTCGCGATCCGCGCGCAGTCGCCACGTCAAATATCGACCGTTGGCATTAAAAAAATGTGTTTTAAAAATGTTACCAAGTGGAGTGCCTCTTTAAGAATGATCTTGTGTAAGATATAGTTTTGGAAATGAAATCTACAGAAGAGATGACATGTTAGCGATTTTAGCAAAAGTTGATAAACTTGTGTAATGCTAACATATTTATACCTTTCCTGTAACATATTTTCTCTTGTAAGAAATTGTACTCACCTTTCTCTTGGTAAGGAATTTGACAAATAAAAGACCCAAAAAAACCAAAAAACCAAACAGAACCAAAACGCCCGAGATTGGCCTCGTTGCACCGACACTGTTGACAAAAATAGACAGTTGCCAGGCTTTGCAGTCACGTGATTCTGGGTTCTCTGAACACAGAATGTAATGGATGGCACTGTGGAAAGACGAGAACAGACGACGCGAGATTACGGTGCAGTTCACGAGATATACAGTACTTGATGTATCAAGATATAGCTAAATTTGCATCTCCGATTTGATTCCGTTCATCGTGTATATAAGTGTTTGTTTCAGCCTCATGGGGCAAAGCAAGAGTTCTAAACTCCTAAATTTTGTTTTCCTACTGTCGAATGTTAGGAGCAGTGGTGAAAGACAGTTAGAAAACAAGATGTCGATCACATGACTTCTGAAAGAGCTACAGCTTTATTTGACCCAAACTACGCAAGCCACCCAAAGTTTTCCTCTCTGATTAAAAAATACGTCACTTTCACCAATGAAGTGCGCAACTAAATTTTCTGGCCTGTACGTTGGCTTTCACTCGTCGTTGCGCTGGTGGCGTCTTCTACGACTTGAAAATTGCCAATAACTAAGTCATAAATTACTATCTCCTGCTTAATTTCAAGGTGCAATATAAATCAGCAATGACCACGTATGGACATAGAGGGCGTTCGTCAATGATACAGAACTACGTGAACTTGAAAATTTTATTTGAGCACACTTACTCAGGGTCGTCAACACATTCATATTTGAATCCGCGCCCCTGTAGTAGCTTCTGTAACGTCAACACAGATCCTTCGCCACAACTTTCCCTGCAAGAAAAGACAGGCGATGGAAAACGGGTGATATAAAAGTATGAATATCTATGCCAACACATGCTAGCGCCACCTTCGTTGGTGTGGTAAAAATGTCAGCCTATGCAAACTAGACTATCACTGTGAATACTCACATTTTCGGAACATCAAGCGAGTGGACGATCAGGATAGTAATTGATGTCACCTTTCTACGGTCGAGATTCGGGAACTCGTTCTTTGCAAAGTAGCTAGAATAGAAAAATGTAATTAATTAATTACGTACATCCTTTAGAATCAAACTGACATCAATATGACTGGGAAATGTATTTTTATGTCTGTTTCCCACTGTATTTTTAGCTTGACAATCCAAGAATGGTGATAACAATTCCATAGAACTACTAGTTTATAAACCACAGACTAGTAAGGCATAAACAGTCTAAGCAAAATGTATTAATTACTATAAAATGTGAATATCATGAATAAAACTGCTTCGGTTTTTTCCAGGGCTGATCTTCCTTTCTTGAAAAATCACTAGACAAATTCAACAGGGTTGAGTTTCCTTTCTGCTCTGCAGTACTTTGAAGGTCACTGAACCAGAACACTCGACACAGCCATTTACGGTGTGTGCAATATAGTATTGTGGATATAACGGGCCCTTATACAGACACTACGGTATATTGGACACGCCGTAAATGTGACAGAAAACCATATTTGATGCATCACGATATAGTCACCGTATTATAACTTTTTTAGCTGATATTTCAGGATACAATTAAATACAATGCGTAAATGTTATATATTTTTATCGGAAGGCTTACAAATATTAACTGTTGACGCATTACACGTAGCCGAAATTGTCCCTCAAACTGCTTCACACCAACACTAACCAACAAAACACTTGATAATGTTTCGAAGTCATAAAAACTCACAACGTACCTGTCACTACGAAAGGCGCCCACTTCTCTTGAGCCATTTAACATAACAGTTGCAACTCCCCTGGCCTGCTTAGCAAACTACGGTTAAATAATAAAATCCTCTACGTCTTTAGTACAGTTCAGCACAAAACCTGAGTAAATAACGCCCTCAGCGCTAAAAGCAGCCCGACAGACAAATTTATGCCGGGATTTGTCAAGAACCTATTTGTCACCATAAAAACATCCAAATTGTGTGATAATACCCCTACTGAAACAACAATCACCAACAACATCTTACTGCCATGTTATGTTGTTGTCGTCATTGTTGTCATATAATCATTCTCATCGTATTCATCATCATCACCGCCATAGTAATCATCGCTATCATCATCGTCGGTACTATCATTGGCTACAGTTGCCATTTAGCAGAGTTAAGCCTAAACAAACACACATCTAAGTGACGTACTGATTTAAAAGGTTAACTTTATGATAATTACATTGGCAGATGCTGTTTCCCAGTATTTAACCCGCGCATATCCGCTGCATGATTTAAGATTGATGCCGGGATAGTCGACCTGGCCGCACCAATCCAGCATATGTAACAAGTACCCCATCAAAGTATCTTCTAAGGTTGTAAACCGACGGGTTTCAGATCCATAGGTATGCGCCAGGTGGTAAGTTCCGGACCAGAATAATGTCTGGAGAAACCAGGAAAGGAAAAGACAAGTGATCATGGAATTAGCCAATATAGTTTCATGCTTTCCGATAAATTAACGTTTACCTTGAATTTACAATGGTGTTCATTGTCCAACAAACAGACTTGTCTTATTGAGATCTAACAAAAACGATTGGTTGTCCATAGTCGTTTTGTCGTTTTGCGAAGAATATTCTTAAAGTAGCATCATGTTTATATTTTTCGATTTTCAATAAACTCGTGAAGCTTCGTTCGGCATGTTGCACCTTGAAGTTTGCATAAGACGGTTTGGGGCATATTTAACGTAAAGTTTCTGCGGAATAACGGCAATACAACCATTTTCAGTAATAGAGCGCGAAGCCACTTCAGTGAACTGCAATAAAACTGCTCACACTAATTAGTTTCAGCTGTAGCCAGCTGGCAAAGTCGACAACATTGTATGTCCCATGCAGACAGTTTGTCTGGGGAAGTTAAAATAAAAAGATTTGTACATGTACCAGTGCATGTTAATGTTACATTGTATCGTAATCTTGAACACAGGGTGCCAATCGTAAACTCTCAGTTACAACTCGAGCCTCAGACAGAGCTAGTTTTGCCTTTGTACAAGCAGACTTTTTGGTCTTTATCAAGTAGCCTTGTTCAACACCAAAGTGGTCACGGCTACAGCTGAAACTAATTAGTTTAAGCAGTTTTATTGCAGTTCACTGCAGTGGCTTCGCGCTCTATTACTGAAAATGGTTGTAATACATTATTGAATGAAACATATATGACACCAAAGGAAGTAGAACAAAGTCTCATTCTGACAGCATAAAAGTCTACGTACAATACAAACAGGATTCTACCAACAGCAGCGGTGGTATAAACATTTCTGGTTGTGACAGTTTGCGTAAAATTAATGATTTAATACTGAGGGGGTCACCTTTAGAGTAAAGTTCACTACCCCCGTATAGAAATTGACACCCGTGAACTTAACACTCAAAGTAACTCGTCATAATCAAACGATTAATCGTAGGCAAAAGTGTCTTAACCAGAAATGCATATAACAATTACTGTTCTCGTTCGTTTCAAAACTGTTGTTCTATTCACAGAATGTTCGTAAACTACTACAGTTGTCTTGATATAGACAACCGCTGCAGTTATCATCTACTAGAAATCCATGACAGTTGTAGATTGTAAACTGTTAAGGTTTACTTATATCCTATCTTTTCACTCCCCATCTAGTCGTGGCTATGAATTACGTTTAGTTCAATTTTTTGATGTTGCGGCAATAGTTCAAAAACACCTTATGTAAAATACAACTCCCCGAATTGTCCTTTTAATGACTGAAACCCCCCCCCCCCCCCACAGTGTTGTAGAATTAAACCCCCTTCCATCATGCCGGAAAATGCCGAGAGAGTTTGACCGGTTAAGAAGGGCTTGACTACGCAGTTTCTGCGTAGTGAAGCTTCATTACGTATTCATGGTGACCCCTGGCCAGCTGTCAATAACTTTGGGGGCTTTTGTCTTTTGGCCTGCTTTGCATATGTGTCGTTGGACACGACCTGCCAATCACCCAGGTAGTCAATTAAACTATTAATTGACTGTTTACCGACCCAATTAACACTATCCAGCAGTATCAGTCATATTTTAATCGCGTGGCCCGGGTGGGCACAACGTAGGAACGCGTGTATTTCTGTGTGTACGTTTCACTTGTGGTGTTGTTTGTACCATCGTGTGTCCTTGTTTCACCTACAGCATTACCTTCAAGGTGACAGGCTTACTATTAATGTTCAGTATCATTGCACCGAGTTCTGCCCACGGTGAAAACCACCTGTTTTGCCTACTAATTACTGCCCGTCGCTGCCCGTCCTGAATGCAGCCTATCTATAGCTACAGTAATCACATAAATCATTTATCAGTTTTGATATATACTCCTAAATTGTAAGTTTGATCAAAATCGAGACCACATTCAAGGGCTATGCAGACTGTCCATGTAAGCACACACAGTGACAAGAAGGCGGCAAACACCTACTCACCAAGCACATCGAATCGGCGAAAGAAGCATAAAAAGCTAGGCTTATCGCCAAAACAAACGCGCCAAGCGCTAACAAAAACCCATACCAAGCGGCCCTTTTCAGGGCCACCAAATACTCCAAAACGGGAACTACCAAAAAATACGATAAGATGACATAGAACACACAAACACTTAAAAGAAATAACAAAAATCGTACACATAACAAACAACTGAAACACAACATTAAATACAAAATAAACAATCACAGTAACGTAACAGAAAACATGGCGTGGAAATAAATCAGCTATTTCCAAAGAAAAGCCGACAACAACATGAAATTTAACAACAACCTATCATCGCTCAAACTATGAAACTCCGAAAAATAGTAAGCTTACTAGGCAAAAGCCTTAAAATTCATTCGGACACCAACAAAACCAAACAGAATAAAACCACCTCAGGATTTCAACAAATAAAGTCGTATAATGTGACTACGCTACATCGTGAGACACAAACAATCGCAACAACACCAATTCAAAGAAAAGTCAAATTGGACTCCACGAACAACAAAAAAACAAAAACTTGAAAGCTATCTGAAGCTTCTAAACTCGCACTTCTAGAGATACCCTTTCAAACAAGGAAACAAAACATGTCGCGTGCCAAAAGAATCGCGATAAACCAGCTTGCAAACATTGGACAAATTTTGGGAAAATAACCCTTCGACAAGGGTCGGTTTTTCGTTATTGTCAACACAAACGATTACGTACTCGAATGCGAAAGGCAATTACGTAACACTCAGTATTATACACAACAAGCCAGAACAAACAGTAAACAAAGTAAATGAACTATTAATTAAAATGTACGAGAACAAACACATCAACCAGGATACTTGTAAGTATCTTGATCCAATAAACATAAAATCCGTACCCCGCAGTGGTACTTATTGCCTAAAAATTCAAAAACCTCCGCAAAAATCTAAAAGACACACCAGTCAAAACAAAAATTTACCGAATTAAAGAAATATAGAACAAACAAACCGAACCACCAAACGGACTCACAACGTGACCAAAATTAATATACTTGCCTCGCTAATCGGAAAGCAAGACCACTAAAATGCATTAAAATAAATTTTCACAAACACAAACTAAGGAAAGAATCTACACTGCGACTGATGAGAAACCACACTCGGGTTTCGAAACGCAAGCGTCAAAGGGCGACTCTATCAACTTTTGTAACAACATAGGTCCGGCTGCGTCTCGCCATAAGCTTTCCCCACACAAAACAAAACATTACCGTACACACTAATCCAAACTTCTCTACAAATATCCAAAGCGAAACAAATATTTCATTAACACAAACAATCGGATAAGAATGTAGGAACACATTTTCGAAACGAATCAAACACAAACTCGACACAAAAACATTTAGGATAGTTAGGTGGGGAGCCTGTTTCACATTTTTTACATCTCGCTATACTGTCTATGATTCTAAAAATAAAGTCATCTGCCACTTTTCTGTATACGCGGTTTGGCAAAACTCATCTCTTCAATCGAAAGTCGGGCGATTTCATGGTTCTTTGGGGCACTTAAGTGTACGTCGAGCTTAAGGAATGTAGTTACATTCGCGATGTTTATTCGAAAATTATTTATTCCTTCAAGGGCAAATGCACATAATTTATGCTGTTGGAAATACTGGCCGCTCATAAACAAGACAATAAACTCAATATATGTGCATTTTTACTTATATTGTCAAAGTACCACCGACACCCACAAAAAAACCAAATGGTTCAGTCCAGGTATTTGCAACTCTGCCATCCGACTGGTCAACAGGAAATCAACCATAGGTGTCTTTTGGCACGCGTATACGCCAGTCACCTAGGCGACGGTAATCTGCACCACTTATCACCATCGGGAAGGTACTCCTCCCCATATACCACTGGTGATCCCACCCTCAAGGCACTGCGTCATTCGACAAGCATTGTTATTGTAATTTCCTGCATAAAATTAACAGCGAGGTCAACCGGTCAAACTCTCTCGGCATTTTCTCTCTTGCATCAATCGACCCCATCCCGTCAAAAATGAAAGTTCCCTAAGTTGGAATCACGTGGTGCCAATTTTAAATTTCTTATTGCAATTTGCAGTCAACGTTGCACAACTAGAGACTTCGTCATTAACGTTGCTGTTCTTACTCTGGAAAACCAACACCAATTTAGCATTTAACTCAATTCGTAATTCCTCATTTGCCTATTTTGATTATATATGTGGTTGATCGATAAAGATACCGCGCTGAACGTGTCATTAATTCAGAAATACAGTGCTAAGAACGCACATTCAAGATCGAAATTTGGTCCAATTTTAATGTAAATTGTCATGTGAACTGATGACGTAATGAAATTTGCCAGTATTTTAACTGTCATGTTTTGATTTCAGGGTGAAGAAATGGTTTGCTAATAATGTCATGGATTAACAGAGTTTCCCGATGTTGAATCATTCAGTTTTCCCTGTTAGGATATCAATAAGCCATTAGACTTTGGCAAGTCTACTCATTTACCCGAATTCTTATTTTTAAAGCCTCCTTACGCGTGTCGGCAATAAGATACCGTAAAAAATCATGTTTTTTTTCTTCTTTTGTGGTTTTAATTTGCCCTCTGTCAAGTGTGTTGATAAGTATTATTATTTCTGACCTCTGACATAAGACAGCGTCGCTTTCTGGTCATGAGTATGAGCACTCATTCATACATAGATACCCCTCTCTCTCGGTATTTACATTCTAAAATCCAACTTCACCGATTTCTGGAATTCGTGGCAGACCTTGTTGACAGCTACTGGTTGCATGGCTTCTTTAATGAACGGCTCGTACATGTCATGAGTGACGTCACGGGGATGTCGGTAAATGAATGCTGCTTGAAATAACTCCCAGAGTCGTGTACATGTCTTGCTGTAAAAGGGACGAAAGTAGATAGTGTGCGTCAAATACCATCATTTCAATTCATTGTCTATGATTACATCACAAAGTTTTCAAGCCTTGTAAGACTTGAAGGAGAAGAATGCATCCTGAATGCACTTATATGATGATCTTTGTAGTTAAATGACTGATTTTTTGGTTTTTTTAGACAAGTTGCATTTTAATCTTAACGCATTCACAGTTATGTAGATTTGTTTTATTTGCGACTTTGTTGAAATAAATTTATCTTTTACAAAAACAAAACAAAACAAAACAAAGATGGTTCAACATCAGAAATTATCTACATTATCTGATGTTGGGATATAAGAAACTCAGTTGTCTTTGATAGGATTAAGGTTACCCTCCAATCCTATGTTATGCAATTAAAATGCCACCTCTCTTCAAGGATGAATACACTGTATTCATTTATGAGATCGAAGTTGGTGAATTAAAATGACAAAGTTATCAAGCCTTGTTAGACTTGAAGGTAAACGATGCGCCTTAAACGCATTCCTATGATTATATTATTTTATTGATATTTCTCTCACCTTTAAAATTAAATAGCTACTTTTCGGACCTATCCTGTGTACTATCATTATGAACTGAACATATTTCCATTTATATATAGTTAGCTTTCTTTTTTATCAATGTTGGAATAAATTTATCTTTTCAAAAATTAGAAAGATGGTTTCAAGTTCAGCCTGCTCATCATGTTCTCAGTTTAGTCCGTCTGTTCCTTGGAGTGTTTTTTATATTATCGCTCCATGATGCTTCGCCGAGGCAAAGCAATCGTTGGTGATACTTATGGCTGTTTCTGTAAATTGAATATTCGTTTATGACTAGGCTTTAAAACTGACATGGTAAAACTTTCCTCGAAGTTTAGTGATGGATTTCGGCCACGTTCCTGTGATATACACAGTGTAGTTGGCGGTATCAGCACCCCGTAATCCTGGTATTACACTGGATGCGTAAGTGTCTATGCCTGCTCTTGTCGCAAGTTGTGTTTTCTAAATCGACATCATTTTCTGTATGGACATTTGGTAAAATAAGTACATTTTTTGATCAGAGTTCTATCGAAAATTTAGTTCATGCTTTCATACCATTCAGACTTGATTACTCTAACAGTTTGCTGTTTGGTCTGCCGCAAGAAACAACATCTAATTCAGAACCCCGCTACACGCCTGGTATCAAAAACTAAGAAATCTGATCATATTCGACAAGTGCATAACTTGCATTGCCTTAAGTCAATAAGCGAACAAAGTTCAAAATTTCTTATTTAACTTTCAAGGCTTTAAACAATATTTTAAAACGTTATTTAAAAGGAGGTTGTCTGCAAGGTAGGTCGACCTGTCACAGTTTACTTGTAAACAATGCATCCGATTCCCTTGAGACTTACATCCGGGTTTCAAAAATCGGCTGAACACAACTGCAAACAAAACATGTTGCCCACACACAACTGCAAATAAAAGCCATTTGACAAGAGACGCGATATCGCCATTGTGAACACAACATACTGTATCATGAATGTGAAAGTCAATTTTACGCAACGCTCAACATTTAAAAAAACTAAGGAGAAATCCTGTAGTATGCTCACACATCCAACAACAAAAACAAAACAAACTTAATACATACAATTTCATAGCTCGGATGGGGGGGGGGGTCATTTCCCTTTAATATATAATGAGTGGAATATCACTTTGAAAATGAAGTCGGGTTTTAGAACCATTTTTCCAGTACGATCGCAGTCGGGTTTCGGATATTCCTTACACGTAAGATTTCATCCGCATTAGTATCAAAAAATATTCGGTATTTCACATCTATAAACTGAAAATTTATCGTCGACTATCGTCGACTTCATTTAGATCACAGTGTCTCCAGCGATCAGATCAATCGAGAGCTTGAATTTCATGACTTCTTCTGTAAGAGACAGACTCATTTCTAAAGAGCTTACTTGGTGCCATGGGACACTCGGTTGAAGCCGAATTGGTAATCCCAGCATCGGCCGAAAAATATCTCTTTGAGGTGAGGTGTTGTTTTGCCGTAGTTGAACTCCCCCTTCTGAGCCAAACATGTTCCAGATGAGAGGTACAGCACCATAACCGTCACAAGGACAAAATATATACTTTCTGTGTGATTCATTTTGCGAATATTTCAGGGGTTGAAACAAGGTGGAAAAAGCACAGAAGCTTTCACGTTCTTCTGCCAAGCTGACTTTTGTTGAATGCAGGGAACTGTCGGCAATGTCCTTATATCACTGTAATTTTATATTAGCGAGTACAGAGAATTAGAAATGATCAGGAACTTCTAACAAATTAACAAAATCAGCGAGAGAACACATGAACACACCCTACATTGCTGCAGTAACTATTGGCGAAAAGTGATTGACCTCAGTTTGATCCGAAGTTTACGGCAAGGGACATTGTTGTCCTTTGAAGTCTTTTTTGCTTTTTCCCTGGCTACTTTTTGCTATCAAAAAACTCTATCGCTGACCTGTCAATTTTTTAACGGAATGCCAAGAGCGGCTCTATATGGCTTTTGACACCCCCGGACCCCTACTTGAATCCTTTCAGAACCCAGCAAAGTTATACCTTGGCCACTTTACTGTTGATTAAGCCCACTTGAGAAATTCTGTTTGTACACAGGCAAAACCAGCTTTGTCTGAGGTTGTAAATGAGAGTTAACGATTAGCAATCCTTATTGAGATACAATGTAACGTTACCATGCACTGGTCCATGGACAAGTCTTGTTCAGACAACTTATTTGTCCTATCTATGCCATTATGAAAAAAATGGTGTCATGGTAACTTACAGACTATCGTCTGTAGACCAAATATTCATTTTCTTGTATATATTTTTACCTTATCACAATGTCTTGTTAGTTTTATGAAAACCAGTGCAGTTGATTTCAATTTCCCCCGACACACTTTCTGCATAGGGCACACATGTTTGCGTGATGCTATAGCATAGCGGTGTCGCTATAATAAACTAATTATCGCGTAGCTATAGAGGCTTTAATGTATGGAACACCATAGCTGGTATAAACTTTACATTATATTATGTAGCAGTTCCCTTAGGGAGCATTCAGTAATTACAGGGGGTGGGCCGGTGGAATTGGGGGAGGGTCACTTTTGAGAAAAACTGTCCAAGGGGGAGGGTCACTTTTTATTAACCTATCTTGTGGGGAGGATCACTTTTAACAGAAGCTGATTTTACGGCCAAACCTTTTATCGTCCTCGGATATTTCCTGAATAGGAAATCACCAATGAAATACACCAATTCTTTTAAATACATATAATACAGTCAACAAGTTTCACAAGCAAAGAAGATGCAGTGATATCCGACATTGAACATCTTGAACTGTTAAAACTGATGAAAGAATGAGACACAAAAACATATTGGACAGGTAGCAAAGTGTAAATGTCTGTAAATGCACATATAATGTTAGTTATACGTTGGAAAAAAATATTCATAGTTCTCTCATAGACTACAATGTATACTGAATCAATATTTCGGTGAAATTCCAAAATCATATTTATTGCACACACATGGACTTGTAAGCACCCTAGTCTAATCAAGAACATTAATATCAATAATCAAGCATACATAAGTACACAGATCTGCCGAGTATTGTGTTTAAAACAAATTTTTCACAGTTTCCTCAAAGACTGCCATGTATAGTGAATCAACGTTTTCGATGAAATACAAAAATCAAAATTTCTTGTACACAAATGCACCGTTTACTTCTTACTTCAAGCAAAATATATTCAAATATATTATTAAACATATATAAATGTAATATATATTGTTTTGTAGGGGAAAATTGTCAATAGTTTCCTTGTTAGACTCCATGTATTATGTCGTGATATTTTTGGATGAAGCACTATATCAGCCACATCTTGCCTTCTCGAAGTTGCAGAAAATATGGTAACCCTCCCGCAAATCTATAAAAAATCATGTCTCTTCAAAAATGCTCGCTTGATAAATTGCGATATTCCCTCCAAAAACTCAAGCTCTCCTCCTGTTATTTCTGCCCAAAACTTACATAACAATTAAACGAATAGTTATGTATAGTTATGTAGAGTTATGTATAAATTAGCTGATATTGTTTCAGTTATTCATTGGGAGAATAATGCAATGGTTGAGATAAGAGTTAAGTTTTAGAATGTCGGACAGAGGAAGGGTCACACTTTAGACAGGAGGATAGGTGATGGTCATATTCTACGGTACAGGTGTGCGTGGAATTCCCCCGGCCAAGCCCCCTGTAATTACTGAAGGCTGCCTTGGGTGGTTTAAACTCATCATTATGCACTGTAGTCATTCCATTATGTGGTCTAAACTTGTCATTATGCGATGCAGTCTTTCCATTATGTACTGTAAACTTGTCATGTGATGTGGTTGTTCCATTATGTGGTCTAAACTTGTAATTATGTGATGCAGTCTTTCCATTATGTGGAGTAAATATGCCATTATATGATGTAGTTGTTCCATTATGTGGTATAAACTTGTCATGATGTGATTCAGTCCTTCCATTATATGGTGCAAACATGTCATTATGTGATGTAGTTGTTCGATTATGTAGTATAAACTTGTCATTAGGTGATGTAGTCGTCCCAACTTCATATGTGGATTACTTGCTTTGATTTTCCAGAGACGATTACATTCTTGATCAGATTGCCTTTGCTTTGTATAGTCTCTTTTGCGTTGTAGTTATCAGCAACATGCATCCTCTTTGTAATGCATGTCATAAACTGTTACGTCATGGTAAGGCGCTCTCGCGAGGCAGAGAAGTTCATTGTTCTCAATGCTAACATAGCTGCCTCGGGTAGGTTGGTAACTTTCTGACGCTGTTTTCAAACGCTAATAAAAATGTGTAATCTATTTGGAATTTCTCGGCTCTAAGCCTTGAACAAATTTAAGCTCAGTAACAAAAGTAATATCCCCTGCTTCATTAGAATTTTGTAAACTCTTTGACGAGTCAGGAAACAATTTATTTTGATAAGAAATTATGGTTAGTCGGTCATTTTTTATGGAACGTAATCCATCAAAAACAACAAACTTTGATAAGATTATGAATATCTTTTCAAATGGCAAAAACAGTTTGGGATTGGAGGTCTTCTAAATAGGGTAGGTCGGGTTATCGCAAACAAATCACGGCCACGATACGTTCCTGGATTACTAATATTCACACTGTAATTCTTTTGGTTAATATATAATCTCAAAGTGTACCTCTATTTGCTGTGGCTAGTACAATTATGTATATGCATGTAATAGTTTTCTTTCCTCCAATCAATATTGGTCGCACACGATATAAAAATATATCAACTGGTGTACATATATCATCGAAATCACATTTTTTTATTTTAATTTTTTACATAAGTCACTGAAATTATAGTCATAAATTTGAAATTTTTTGGCCCAAAACAGTCCTTGCACAATTTCGGAAACTTTGATCATCAAAAGTCTGAACTCTCTCTCTCCCCCCCCCCCCCCTCTCTCTCTCTCTCTCTCTCTCTCTCTCTCTCTCTCTCTCTCTGACCTGAAAAACTAAAACGGTAAAGCAAATTTGTTCAAATCCTTTTCGTTTAAAAGTACATTTTCGATTTCGAAAAAGTGACAGAAACAACAAACTAATTCAAATAAGGGCTGTGTGCGAGATTTTGGGACATCAAACTTCATTTCAAATTCATATGTTTGAAAACATTATATAAAGTAAAAAGTATGAAATCATTATGGCTACTTTATAATGCTATCATCGAGCTCAACAGATGAAATGCCATCGCCATTAGAACCAAAACGCCCGAGATTGGCTTCGTTGCAGCGACATTGGTGTCGCACATAGACAGTTGCCAGGCTTTGCAGTCACGTGATTCTGGGTTCTCTGAACACAGGATGTAATGGATGGCACTGTGGAAAGACAAGAACACACGACAGAAAATTACGGCAAAGTCGACGAGATGTACAGCACTGGATGTGTCAAGATAAAGCTAAATTTGCATCTCCGATTTGATTCCGTTCATCTTGTAAGTGTTAGTTTCAGCCTCGGGCTGAGCAGAGCGAGAGTGCTTAACGCCTACATTTTGTTCTCCTGCTATGGACTGTTAGGAACAGTGGTGAACGACGGTGAGAACATAAGATGTCGATCACATGACTTCTGAAAGATCTACAGCTGTAGTAAAAATCGCTATCGTGCGGGGACGTTCCGTGACCTCAAAACCGAAACACTGTCACATAATGCTTGCACAAAACTGATTTTTCACACTTTTAGAATATTATGGGGTATCTTGAAATTTCAATATTGATAATTTTTGACGATTCTGTCCAAACTACGCAAGTGACCCAAAAGTTTTCCTCTTCTGATTCAAGAAAGTTATTTTCGCCAATGAAGTGCGCAATTAAAATTTCTGACCTATACGTTGGCTTTCACTCATCCCTGGAGGCGTCTTCTACGATGTAAAAATTGTCTGAAACTAATTCATGCTTTCTCCCGTTTAATTTCTTAGTCTCATAGATATCACCAATGACCCACTTATGGACATAGAGGGCGTTCGTCAATGATACACAACAACATGAACTTTAAAATGTTATTTGAGCACACTTACTCAGGGTCGTCAACACATTCATATTTGAATCCACGCCCCTGTAGTAGCTTCTGTAACGCCAACACAGATCCTTCGCCACAACTTTCCCTGCAAGAAGAGACAGGCAATGGAGAATGGGTGATATAAAAGTTTGAAAATCTCTGCCAACACATGCTAGCGCCACCACCGTTGATGTGGTAAAAATGTCAGGTTATGCAAAGTACTAGACGTTCACTGTGAATACTCACACTTTCGGAACATCAAGCGAGTGGATGATCACGATATTAATTGACGTCACCTTTGTACGGTCGAGATTCGGGAACTCGTATTTTGCAAAGAAGCTAGAATAGAAAAAATGCAATTAATCAATCAATTTACTTATTAATTAACTAAACATATCCTTCAGAACTGACTCCAATATGATTTGGAAATTCACATTTTTATGTGTGTTTCCCGCTAAATTTGAAGCGTGACAATCCAAGACAGATGGTGACAAGTCCATTCAACTAGTAGTATATCGCGGGCTGCAAAAGCTAATAAGGCACTTATAGCGTAATCATAATATATTAATAATTATGAAATTTGAATATTATTAATAAAACCGCTTTGATGTTTTTCAGGGTTGAACTATCTTTCCTCGCTGCAAGACTTAAAAAGTTACTACACGAGTTCAACAGGGTTGAAGGTCACCGAACGAGAACACTTGACAGTCATTTACGGCGTGTCCAATATAGTATGTATGAATATAAAAGGCCCTTTTTAGACACTACGGTATATTTGACATACCGTAAATGTAAATATAACAGAAAACCTTATTTTGACACTTCATGATATAGTCACGGCATTACTTTCTTTGGGCTGATATTTATATTTGAGGAGGATAGAATTGAATGTTGTATTCGTAAATATCATACATTTTTTATCGGAGGAGCTGTTGATTCTCTCAAACTGCTTCAAGGTAACTCTTGTATCACCCAAATATATAATAATTAACCCAATATGTATAATGCTTAATCCAATATGTAATACTAACCCAATATGTAATAACCCTTTACCCAATATGTAAAACTAACCTAATATGTAATAACACTAAACTAAAAATGTAATAACACTAAACTTAGGATATATTAGTAAGCATATAAGACAAAAATACATCTACCAACCACTTCATTTCCGAACACTTCAGAACTATTGATAAAAGTGAAGGAGGCGATAATTATTTAGGTCAGCATACTTGCAAAAATGTTTAGTATGGCCAGCAACCATTAGAACGCCCTCAGCAAGGAAGTAAATATTAATTTCAATCTTGCCTTAATTTTCTAGAAAATAAACGTTTCTTTTCATCATATCGCGATAGTTTCTTTATGAAAATTTGTTCCAAGTGTAACGTTATGATGGCTGGACAAATTCTGTTTATTTTGATTAAATTATATGCAGTGTTCTTTGGGCGAAGGAATAATGTTCGTTGCAAAAGGCGAGTCATACAAGATGCTTTTTTTTTCTTGCTATTGGGTGACTTTCTATTAATATTTACTTAGTGAGACAATCGTCACTGTGTTTCTTTAATGAAAGCAACTGTGGTGATTTTAAGGCCATTATAAAAGTTGCCATGTATGTTTACATTTTGCTTTTTTGTTTACTAAGATACAAATCGGCAGAGATCATAAGTAATGCACTTATCTAAACTTGCTTTGCTGAGAAAGTTTCACCAGATTCGTTTGTACCTGATCACACATTAATCAGAACTTGACATTAGTGGTTCGATTCTTTTACTTGTTTACCTGTGGAACTTTTGTGGTCAGCAACATTCATAAAAAACCAAAACAAAAGGCAACTATGAAAGCGACTACCACTACATATATACCAATATACTGTGTAATATCATATCCAAATGAGCGGGCACTGTGTCAGACGTAAATACGGCCATAGGTAAATAATAAGAACTATAAATAATAGTTCTGAGACGCTTACGTGACCAAATCAAAAAATAATAATCCAACTTAGATTGAGAGATCAATTTTAATGGATAGAAGGAATGCATGTATCTATTTTGGGTATTCTCTAAAACATATGTGCAAATACACAATATTTTGGGTGAACAAAATATTTCAAACTCTGCATCAATATTGCTCATAAATTTCATTACATATCGGGTCAACCAAATATGAAATAAAACTTCCAATGCAATGTCTATGGAGATTTTATTAAATATTGGGTTAACCAAATATTATATTAAACCCAATATAACCCAAACTCTCCATAGACAATGCATGGACGTTTAATACACATTGAGTTAACCCAATACTTAATAACATCACCATAGACAATGCATATAGAAGTTTTACTACACACATGGGTTTTACATATTGGGTTAACCCAATACGTAATAGCAACTCCATAGACAATGCATAGAAGTTTTATTACATATTGCATTTAACCAAAGATGTAATGATGTAATGATGTAACATGAGTTGTATAAGATCTAGGCAATCGTTTTTACTTTTACAAATAAAAACCTGATTGTTTGATGGTTGCCAAGGACATGATAAATAGCCATACATAATTACATTTTATTTGGTGGATTTATTGGCCATAGCTTTTTGAGATCATTTGAAATTAAATGCTTGCTACGGACGTGCATCCGGTTGCTTGGCATTCTCAGTATTTGATCACATTTGCAGACATAAATAATTATCACCATCTTCACTCTCACCAAAACATTGAATGGTGATTGTTACTAGGGGGCGTGTTATGGTTGCTAGGCGTATTTTTGTCTTATTTTGCTTAGCATTATATCCCACGTTTAGAGTTATAACATATACGGCTAAGTGTTATTACATATTTGGTTAGCATTACATATTGGGTTAGTGTTGTATATTTGGCTAAGTTTTATTACGTAATGGGTTAGTACAGCATATTGGGTTTAGTTTTATTACATATTAGGTTATTATTGCATATTGGGTTGTGTTATTACATATTGGGTTAGTATTGCATAGTGGGTTAAGTGTTATTGCATATTGGGTTAATATTACAGATTGGATTTTGGTGATACAGTTCTAATAAACAAAGAAATTGAGAATATTTCGAAGTCATAAAAACGCACCTGTCATTACGAAAGGCTCCCGTCTCTCTTGAGCCATTTAACATAACAGTGGCAACTCCCCTGGCCTGCTTGGCAAACTACGATTAAAATAAAAAATCCTCCACATATTTAGTACCTGAAGCACAAAACCTACGGAAGTAAACAGCGCCTTCATCGTTAAAAAGCAGGCCAACAAATTATCGGTTTGTCAACAATTTAACTGTCACCCTCAGAATATCCAAATTATGTAATATTACCTCTACCTAAATAACTGTCACTAACAACATCTTGCTGCCATTGTGTTGTCGTCACTGTCGTCATAATCATTATCATCGTAATAATGATCACCGCCATAATCATCATCACCATCACTATCGTCGTCGTCGTCATCGTCATCATTATTATCATCATCATCATCATCACCATCATCATCACCACCATTCAGAATTTCGTAGGTTGGCTACTGTTGCCATTCAGCAGAGCTAAGCCTAAACAAACAAACATGCATCTAAGTGACGTACTAATTTCAAAAGTAGACTTTATGACAATTACATTGGCAGATACTGTTCCCCAAAATGCATCCTGTGCACGCTCAAAACAATCTCCACTACAGGAATCATAATTTATGCCGGGATAGTCGACCTGGCCGCACCAAACCAGCATCTTTAATAAATACCCTGGCAAAGTGTCTTCTAAGGTTGTGAAGCGACGGGTTTCAGATGCATAGGTATGCGCCAGGTAGTAAGTTCCAGACCAGAATAATATCTGCAGAAATTTAAACAGGGAAGGAAAAGACGAGTGAGCATGGAATTAACCAGTGATATTTTGTGTTGTCCTATAAATTGACATTTACGTTGAATTATAATGGCGTTTCTAGTCTAACAAACACGACTGTCTTAATACGATCTTACCAAAAAGGTTGGTTGTCCATAGCTTAATCTGACTTTTCGTTAGGCGAAGAATTTTATTTTTATCAATTTTAATGAACTCGTGAAGTTTTATTCGGCGGGATGCATCGTTTCTGATTGTTCCTTTAAATACTCGACAGAAGGATAAGAAGGTGATATTGACGGAACTAACTTGATATAAAAGTATATGAATAGCAAATCCGTAGCTTTCGCCATCACACCATCCTCAATGTGACAAGAGTTTCCCGAAATTTATTCATCCAATTTCCTCTGTTAGTATATACCAAACAACTTCCCAATTTGTCTTATTTTGTAATTTGACCTCTGACAAAATTGTCGATTTCTGATCTATAGATTTCCAATTCTGGTCATTTGAGCATGAGCAATGATGCACACTTAGACACCCCTCTCTAGATTTTTACAACCTAAAATCCAACTTCACCAAACAACTTGGATGCTACAGACCTTGTTGACAGCGACGGGTTGCATAGCTGCTTGGCTGAACGGCTCGTACATGTCATGAGTGACATTACACGGATCTCGGTATGTGAATGCCGCTTGAAATAACTCCCAGAGTCGTGTGCAGTTCTTCAAGTTACTGTAAAGATACAAAAAAGACAAATATCATTATTTCAATTCCTGTTCCTGGTGGCGCTATAACACAGCTACTGACGTCGTTGATTTCAAATTCAGCCTGCTCATCAGGTTCCCAGTGAAGTTCGTCAAGTCATTATTTAGAAGCCGGTGTTTTTATGTATTATCTCTCCATTATGCTTCGCAAAGTCAACCATTTAGTGGCATCTCCGGTGGTTGCCGAAAATTGGCCATCCATTTACGACGTACTTTCAGAACTGAAGTGATAGAATTCCCCTCAAAGTTTGGTAATGGTGTTGGCCACGTTCCGGTCGACTACATTATCACATAGTTTGCGGTGTCAACATCCATTCATCCCTCGTGTTCGTAACTTTGGTGTTACACTGGATGCGTTAGCGTCTATGTCCGCTCATGTCGTAGGTTCTTTCTAAATCAGCAACGTATCATTTGCTTTCTGGTGAATTGGTCGCAAACTTCTTGATCGAAGTTCAACCGAAAAATTGGTCCACGATATCGTCAGATTAAGACTGGATTACTGTAACAGTTTACTTTTTAGCCTGCCAATTTATCAAACCAAGAAACCACAACTAATTCAAAACTCGCTTGCATATCTGGTATCAAAAACAAAGAAATCAGATCATATTAAGGCAGTGCTGCGTAATTTGGATTGGCTTCCCATTCACAGGCGAACAGAGTTCAAATTTTATGTTTCACTTTCAAGGTTTCAAACAACATCGCAGCGCTGTATTTGAAATAACGTCTTCTGCTAAGTACGTCGACCGTCACAGTTTACTATTGAACCATGCATCCGATTCCCTTTGAGACTTACATCCGGGTTTCAAAACCCGACTATACACGATGGAAGTTGGGACGTCACAGTATGTTTACTGGGTCGATCAGCTACACATGTACCATTTGTACGCTAGTTACATCATCAATCCACAGCAAAGGTGAAAGATCATCAAGGACAACACACGAACGGAAACGCTTGTTTACAGAAAGACAAAGCCAAACCGCGATCTATAGTACCAAGTCCTAGAAACCTTGCCCGATTCAATAGAAATCTAGTGACTAAAGTGAAAGTGCACTGAAAGATGGCGAATATGAAAGAAGTGGGGTATTACATTTATTCCATATAACTTAATTGTTGTCATTGGTGTTGGAATCGGTACAGCTGCCCCCTCCAAAAACTGCCTCATAAGATAATTGTCACCCCCCCCCCCCTTTAACGTTATGAACGACACGAGATAACAGCACATGGTGCATATACTTCGGGGACACCATATGAAGCGTGAAAATTCAAGTTATACAAGAGTTTACTAACTAAGTTAAGAGAGTCCAGGAGATTTCTACTGTACTAAACAGACTCAGCTCTATAGAGCTTACCTGGTGTCGCAGGTCGCTCGGTTGAAGCCGCATTGGTAATCCCAGCATCGACCTAAAAATATATCTTTGAGATGAAGTGTTGTTCCTTTTTCTGGAGAGATAACTTCTGGACTTAAGAAGCCGTATTCGGGGCCGGCTGTCGCCAATGGTACTATTTGAAGCCTGTGCTTATCCATGTGAGCCAAACAAGTTCCACTTGACAGGTACAGCACCAACATCGTCATAAGGACAAAATATGTGCTGCCTTTGCAATTCATTTCGCGAATATTTCAGTGGTTAAAACGCGGTGACAGCAGTACACAAGCTTTTACGCTCTTCTACTGGGCTGACCTTTGTTGAACGCGGTGATCAACACTTTTGCTCGGGGTCGAGCCGGCGAGCCTGTCAACAAAAGTGCTGCTTAATCTCAACTCACTAGCCCAGGGCGGCGACGATGTTGGTTATTTCCAAATAATTGACCGGTCTGAAATAGGTCAGATGGAGGTGCCAAATTAATGTCCTAAATATCACTGTGACACTCTGCAGTCACGAAATAGCGATGTAAAGGAGTGGTCTTTGAATAAATGAGGGTTGTTCCTGGAGGTACCAGTGTGCGACCTGTCCGAGGACAGAGTTTAGCATTGATCATAAAGCTATGTCCAACTACTTGCGCATTCCACTCACGAACGCATTTCGTCAGTAAATGAGGAGACCGCAAAATTGACTGGGTACAATCATAAAGTCGAGCGCCTCACGAATATAGCCGACTTAACAAAAGAACGCGACTTCTATAGTGATCGCGGTCGTAACACCTGTTGTTCAATGGCTTGCTCAGTGATCTGGTCAGCTAATCTTACTGATGCGATAGCTGTAGAGTATTGTTGAGATGACGTGTCTTTATCAACAGGGGTCAAAGTTCATGTATTACAAACATTCACGTGACAGTCATGCCATCTGCGCGAAATCGCTTTTTTGTTGAATTAAAAAGAAGTGTGAATCAATGATAACTCTCGTTTTTGGTACCAATGGATTGACATTTTGAATCTAATGACAGAGAATTGACAAGTTCGATAAACACATTAAGGTTAAAGTCATGGTTGCAGTAAGGGACTGGTCATTTATTTACAGTGGGGTCCCGAATAACCCCGAGCGGCGGTGGCACTCACAGGATGGTTGGCTACACATGCTTGTTCTGCAAAATTTCAGAGCGCCCTTGTTCTGCAAAAAGACACATCATGAGTCTATTATGTTGTCGTCTGTACAGTCTCATCTTCATTACAGTCTGAAGTAATATGATAACTTTAAATCTAGATTTAAAACAGTGTCCACGATGACGTCATTAATTAAGACAATGTCATCTTCAACTCAGGCATGGATGTACATTTAAGGAAAGTATTAACTTGGTGTCAAAGGGGTATTTCATGAACCAGTTTTGGCAAAACTCACTGAGTACCCATTTTCAATTGTTGTGAATACAAGGCACTTGTTGATGAACAAAAACGCGCTTTCTGTGATTTTTGGAACACGCATGCGTACCCATTTTCCCTGAGACTACCACCACCGGGCAGATAACGCAGAGTCGCCCTGGGCCGATTTCGGCAATGGTTATGAGGTCATAAACACTCTATATCACACGAAGCAGCATAAGTTTTTATTACTGTTACCGATAAAACCCCTACAATACACAGAAACAGACCATTGTCTATGATTATGCGATTATGCAGGAACTCAATTAGCCCGATTTTCAATCACGTAATCATACCAGTAAACCTATTTCGCGTTTTCAGAAGTAAGTTAACGCGTGAATTGTACAACTTTCTGAGGTCAACTGGCATAATTGCAAAATAACGAAAAGAGTCTCCAATCTACTTGCCCTGCATGCATTCAACCACACAAACCGATCACTCTGTTTAACACTGACATGCTACAGAGAATAAAAGTGTGTACGCTGTGGCAGTCATTGGAAGTATTTTTGATCGATCGCAAGCTTAGTATCGCTTAGTACTTCAACGAAATGATGACAGTTCAGTTTTTTCGCCAAACTGCAGTCAAGCAGTTTCAAATTCAACGGTTTCAAGTTTCAAGTTCACGGAGGACGGCGCCCGTGACGTAGAAAATGTCTAATGAACCTAACATGCAACCTTATATGCAATGAAAAATCGAGCCATAAAAAGAATTGTGCGCCTTTAACAAAGCGCTAAATACTTGTTGTCCTTTCTAATCGTCGCACGCATAACCTGAAAGTGTTCGTGACGACATTTATAGCGCCGTCTTCACACACGGGAGCTAATGTTGAGACAATATCTGTCTGTCTGTCCGCTCGTCCGTCCGTGTACCGTCTATGGATGCGATATTTCACGAACCGCTGATCAGATTGAAACAAAATTTAGCACACGAGTTTACTTTGAAAATTGTGATTTCTAATAGTTTTTGGTTAGCGTGGCTTGAAGGATTAGTGAGTATTTGCATAATTAAATATTTGAGCAAATTTAAGCGATTTTCAAAAAAATACTGCTTGGATTGAAAAGGAATTTGGATAACAGATGTAATATGGTAGTGGGCACAACTGATTTAGTTTGGTGGGCGTGGTTTCGTGATAATAGTTATTTGCATAATTGGTGATTTCAGGCTTACAACAATATTTGAAGAATGGCTGTATGTCTTAGAAACATAGCGGTGCCATGTCTTACGAATATGCTTGTAGATGTTAATAATGGATTCATAGGGCAGATTCCAAGGTCAGGAATAAATTTTACGACAATGGAAATGTTCATTTGGGATACATCCCTGGATTGACTTAACCATAGTTGACGAAACCTGCTGCTTTGAAGATACATGTACTTTCAATATTACATTCATGAAAGTCATTCAGCATTTTCATGTCAGCAAATTGCTAACTTACATATTTTATGAACATTTCCAATCCGGCACATATAACAGGAAGAACTAGACGTAAATTGATGACAATTATCGTGTTTATTGATTAAACGATGATATAATAGAGGTTAGCGATATTTGCATTTTTATTTCAGTTAATTGGCTATTTGCATATTTAATAAACTTTTACTGATAAGGGATCACAAAACTGAAAGGATTTGCCTAACTTACTGATTAATTTTTACAATGATATATACAAGTATATTGATTTTACAATGATATAACGGTTCATATGATTTGTTACCAATTCAGTAATTTACATATTTGTTGAACTGTCCAAAATTTGACCTTTAACTTGAAGAACTTGACCAAAACTGATTAAAGTGCTATGGAAATTAATGATACAATTACATAACAGTTGTGAAAGGATGGAGAATGAACTTATCTAAATGTTATCACACCTGTGTAATTGGTTTGTAAATTCGGTTTCAAAACTTACTACATGATCGGTAATTGTAGTTACGTTGCAGCAAACAACAGACACATGATAGTGTTGTTTCACAGTAGGCTTGCATTGTAATTGTTGAGATAAACAATAAAGCATGTCGGGAGGTAGGAACTGATCAGGGTAAAGATTTCCTGACTTTCCATCCCCGTACATTTCGTCAACTTTCTCACACACAGCTTCTGGCGTACACCGGGTCATATTTTTTATCCAAAGAACTTCACACAATGCAAAGGCAACAAAACTCCAATAACAACTCAACTCTGACTCGGCTGTGATCTGCTGTGGGCAGCGGTCTTAATGAGTGTAATATGATTCTGTGTTTGTGAAGTGCACTGCAAAGTGTCCTCCCTGGTGTGTATTTACTATGGGTCCACAAAAGCTATCTGATTTTTATCTGAGTTACAATAAGTCAGTGCAGCTATTTAGGCAAATTTTTGAACAAGACAACTACACAAGTGTGATAACATTCAGATCAATTTTAGTGTCCATTCTTATCCGGTTTTGATGGTAACTTGATTTGATAATACTATGGCATCACTGGAGGAAATAACGTAATGAAAAGAGGACATAACATAATGATAGACAACATCACATAATGGAAGACCGTATAACATAATAGAAAGAGTGTTTAACATAATAACATGACTATACCACATAATTGAAACCCGACATTACATAAAGGAAGACCATATAACATGATAGAAAGACTGTTTAACATAATAACATGACTATACCACATAATTGAAACTCGACATTACATAAAGAAAGACCATATAACATGATAGAAAGACTGTTTAACATAATAACATGACTACACCACATAATTGAAAACGGACATTACCTAATGGCAAGACTAAATAACATAATTGAAAGACTGTATAACATAATAACATGACTACACCACATAATTGAAACCGATATTTCATAATGACAGGACTACATGGCATAATGGAAAGACTGCATAACATAATGTGCGCACTGCGTCACATAAACACACCACTTACGACAACTACTGCATTCCATAGACGTGTCTTATCAACAGTATGTAATCGATGGCCGATCGAGTTCACGATGCCTAAATTTAGTTCGTTTCTACAACGGCGAAGTTTGATACACTCTATAATCGTACTGGTCCATGAGACGGCTAGGAAACATGGAATATGACAATGGCCGATGAAGTCCAGACGCGTGAATTCAGTTTTGCTTTTGCAATGGTAACTTTGCTTTACTTCCAATCTACATAAGTACAATTACGTAGAAGCTTATTAACTTTAAAATGTTACCGACGTAAACGAAGCGAAGAAATATGAGAGGAAAGGAAATCAAATATATCGTGCAAAAGTAGCAATGTTAACATCGTACGCCCTACACACTGAAATTTTACGTTGAAGCTTCAGAAAATCAAGACTTCCTGCCTTCTGTAATTTATCTGCCAATCTTAGTAATGCTGAAATACACTGTATCGATCAATGTTTTCCATAGGGGAGATGCGGTCTTAACAGAGAATTTGACATTTATATTGTGGGACATTCAAAGACACAATCGCCACGTTTTACGGCTCTTGCCAACAACAGTAAAACGTGTGAATCGCGGGAACTGTTTTAAAAAGCACACAACTCAGAAACTTCAGTGTTGCGGCTGCGTTGTTTGCATCATTTGACACACTTTTTGATGGCACGTCCACAACTTTCAGCCCAGCGGGTCACAGCTGACGCACTCTATGAGGTAGGTGTAACTTGTTTTATTTACAATAAAATGTTGCAAGTTCATTGGGACTGAGCGCGAGCGCATATGCCAATAACCAGGTGCTTCCAACAAACAATGCACTTTTAAGGGAGTCCTGATTATGATAAGATATATTTTGCAGGACAGGTAATGAGAACTGACTCATTTTAAGTCCAGAGGGTAATTAATTAGCTGTTCATAATTTCGACGCGAACTCATTTGAGGGTGGTAGAATTCATCAACCCCGGACGCATGTGTAAGACAACTATTTGACAAAATCGCGCCTAACGGGCGACAGCCTCATTACCAGTAGCCGGAGGAGTCTTTTGACTAAATCGCTGCAAACTCAAGGAAATGTATCCCTACAAGGCGTTTGTATTTGTAAGGTAAGGCAAAATAAATAAATAAATAGTGATGTTCTGATAACATGGTTTTCAAAAATAGGGTTGGTAGGTAGGTAGGTAGGCAGGCAGGGATTTTTCCAAAAATATCTTTACGCATTTTTCAGGGGTTCAGGGCGATCAAACACTGGCCACAACATTTCCCGGCAGAAAAAATCATCATAGCATATAAAGAAATACAAACACAAAAGACATCCTCGTCAACAAAAATCAAACGCGACGTCGCGAACGCGCAATTTTACGGGTTTTTCATTCTTTCTTTTTTACTTCCACATTTACGTAGCTCTAAAAAGTCGGCAGGTTAAAAAATAGGCTAGGTAGGTCGGGTTATCGGATCAGCACAATTTGTTTTGGCCTAAGCGCGTTTTGTCAGCTAGTCATCTTACACATGTAATGCACGAATGGGCAACTGCTAAAGAACTTGCTCTTTCACAACCCTACCTTAGCTCTGCGTGACAGGATTGTATGTTACACTGCATGAAAACGCAATAATACAGATAAATTCACACAAATGAATTACCTGTATTATAGAATAATACACGTGAATTCACATGAATCCACATGAATACAGGCTTGCTGAATACAAGCAATGGATTATTGACTGTATTCATCTGTATATGCAATCTTCAGCTAAAATACAGGCAATAATCCATGCAAATACAGTAAGTATTATTGGGTTTTCATACAGTGTTACCGACTGAAAGGTATAGCTGGTAACAGACTGAGTCTCGTCTTGCGGGGCAAAGTCCCACCCATGCGATACGATGACAGCCTCTTGGAAATTATTGTACTAATATCATCGAGGCCAGTTCCCTATCTCGCTTAGACTTGCTAAAATTGCGCAGATATTGCTATCTGCGAACTCTTGTTTTTTAGTAGAAAACAAGATCAAAACAAACATTCGTAACATACAGGAACCAGCCAGTGCCTTATCACTGATCTCAGCTAAGGGCAACAAACTGAAGATTTAACTTCTGGTGAAGCTCTGAATGTGCAGACATCATCAATCAGAGACGTATTATAAAGCGATGTTAGATGAAAGGTGACAATAAACCGTAACAATTAAGACAGTGACACTGATAGACATAATATAATATTCAATTGCTATAATATTGCTCTACGTCCATCTCACGTGTTTTCAACTTGCAACATTCAATTGTAAAAGCAGTTTTAATTCCCAGCATGAATGAGTGCCAGTTTGATTTACTTACCATGAGTTCTTCACATGTTTTCGTCGGGAAAATTTCGCTCTCTGTGCATTGTTTTTTATACTTCATGTTATGGAAATATGTTTATTTATTTATTTATTTATTTATTTATTTATTTATTTATTATTTATTTATTTAGTTAGTTAGTTATTTAGTTATTTAGGATTTATTTAGGATTTATTTATTTATTTATTTATTTTATTTATTTATTTATTTATTTATTCGTTTATTTATTGTTCTTTGTTTAACACCAAAGTTTGAAGTCCCGGGCCACGATTGACCAAATTTTGTTGAACACTGCTGGCTGTGCTGAAATGGAAACGTGCTGTGTGTTCTGGCTGCAATGACTATTAACATATGTTACATGTGATGATAGTGGCCACACAGAGGAAGACTGGCTTTGTGTATCAAGTCCTAAATTATTTACATCTAGCCTGTTAAGTCCGCACCTGTGGTGGAAAACATTGAAAGGTGCATTATTCAAAGGCCCCATACTAAAGTTTACTTGACAGGTCTAGGATTGTAAACTGCATGGCATGGTGCATTGTGAATCTCTCTAATGTTTGCCGTAGTTGCCAGTTCCGCTTTTTAAGGCATTGGGCGGCATTGGAATTTTTGTCCATAATTAGCAAAGTGCCAGGCTTCGCAGTCAAGTGATTTGGGATTTTCAGAACACTGGATAAAACGGACGGCACTGTGGAGATATAAGAACAGACTACACAAGATTACGCATGTGACTAGATGTACCAGAAATATCACGATAAATCTAAATTTTCATCTTCGACTTGACTTCATCATTTTCGCCCAACGAATTGCGTAGTTTGGTTTACTCACAGAGAAACATAGACAGAGTCGCAACGCTTGCATGCCTTTTGTTCCGTGGTCGTCTCGGTAGACTATTGGCTTTTCATATTAAAATGAGCTTCAAAGATGTTAAACTTTTTGGAGGCTTTGTTTGTGGTTGATAATTACACGAGATTATGCGAAAAATACGACGAGATGGCATCGTACTGCCAGTCGCGTAGCAACCATAGTTACTTTGTGAGCTCTCAAGCCAGAAACACTGCTTCACGCCAATCAAAACATAACACGCCAGCAGTTTCATAAACATGTCCTTCCTTGACGCACGTGTAAAAGATGGTATGACTGACCGTAAACCATTGAGTAAAACCAGACAGTATCGATAAAAGACTTTCAAATTTGGTTCAAACACACTCATTATATATTCATAAAAATATGAGAGGAATTTTTAAAACTGTAAAACTCACTTTCCTGAAGCTCAAAACACTCCCGTTTTCGCCAGCACGTCAATTCCGCTCAGCACCACACGACAACAACAACACAAACTTTGCCGAACATACTTTCGCTTAACAATTTGCGAAAATCCGAAAATTACCGAAGGATGCATGGTCGGCACTCTTCGGAAAAGAGAGGCGAGAGCAACCTGAGGCGAGGCGAACATGGATGGGTTACGTAACCGCTTCACGCCTTAAACAATACCCGTTGCGACTCTGCTATGTTTCTCTGTTCGGTTTTCTTGACCTGTACGTTTGCTATCAATGATCACAGATGACGTTAATTCATAAGAGGCACAGAATTCAGTGGTAGCTAATATTACGTATGGGCATAGAGGTGTTCTTCAATAAGTGAAGAACTACGCAAACTTCAAAATATTATTTGAACACACTTACTCAGGGTTGTCAACACATTGATATTTGAATCCTCGTCCCTGTAGTTGGTTCTGTAAAGTAAACACAGATCCTTCGCCACAACTTTCCCTGAAAAGAGAGACAGACGATGGCAAGCGGGTAAGTATGAATATCTCTGTGAACGCATGCTAGCGCCACCATCGTTGATGTGGTAAAATGTCAGGCATGGCAATCTAGACTATCACAGTGAATACTCACCCTTTCGAACCATCGAGTGAGTTGATGACCATAATAGTAATGGACGTCACCTTTGTAGCGTCCAGATTCGGTAACTCGTACTTGGCAAACAAGCTGGAATTGATAAAAATGTGATTAATCAAATAATTACATCCTTAAGAACTGAACCAAATTTTGATTACGAACTGACTTTTTATGTGTTGTTTCCCGCTAAATTTGTGGTGTGAGAATCCAAAACAGCTCATGACAAGTCCATAGAACTACTAAGTATATCACGGGCAGCCACAGGCTAATAAGACATTTATAGTCTCAGAAAAATGTATAAAATGATTATGAAATCTGAATATTTTTTAACAAAATCGTTTTGGTTTTTTTAGGGTTTAACTTTCCTTTTCGTGCTGCAATGCTTGAAAAATCACTGAACAGGTTCAACAGGCTTGAGTTTCCTTTCCACTCTGCAGCACTTTGAAGGTCACTGAAAGAGTACACTGGGCATAACAGTCTTTTGTGGCGTGTCCAATAAAGTATGTAGTACGTAGATAAAGGGCGATGTACCTTATATTCGACAGAGGACACGGCGTAAACGTAAATGTCACTTTGAAAGAAAACCACATTTGTCGCGTTATGATGTGGTCATTGTTTTGCTTCCTTTGAGCTAACATTTCAAGACGACAGAATAAAAGACTTCAGGTAAAATTTATACACTTTTATAGGATGGCCTAGAAGTATCTCATGAGGCATTACAAAAAGCCAAGATTTAAGCTGCAACATGCGCAACACTGACTCAAACCAACAAAACGATTGAGAATATTTCGGAAGCATAAAAATCGTGACTCACCTGTCATCACGAAAGGCTCCTCCTTCTCTTGATCCATTTAACATAACAGTGACAACTCCCCTGGCCTGCTTTGCAAACTACAGTTAAAAAGAGAAAATCAACAACATATTTACAACCTACTGCAGCACAAAACCTACGGAAGTGAATAGCGCCCTCAGCGCTAAAAGAGCTTAACAAAGCATCGATTTGTCAATAACGTAACGGTCACAATCAAAACATCCACATTGTTTAATGTTACCCTTACTGAAAAAGCTATCACCAACAACATCTAATTGGCTTACTAATTTCAAAGGTTAACTTTATGGTAATTACATTGGCAGATGCTGCCTCCCAGTATTTGACCTGCGCATCCATAAGACAATATCCGCTGCATAAATCACAATTTATGCCAGAATAGTTGACCTGGCTGCACCAAACCAGCCTATTTAACAAGTACCCCATCAAAGTGTCTTCTAAGGTTGTGAAGCGACGGGTTTCAGATCCCACGGTATGCGCCAGGTAGTAAGTTCCCGACCAGAATAATGTCTGCAGAAACCAGGAAAGGAGAAGGCAAGTGAGAATGGACTAAACCAATCATATTTTGTATTGTCCGAATATTATCTTGAATTTATAACGGCGTAGCTCGTCTAACAAACACGCTTGTCTTATTTACACTTTATGCTTTTAATGAGCGGCCGAGTTACTCAATGACTAATTTTCATCGGGGCTAAATAAATACAACAATGTTTATAATGACAGAAGTAGATGTAAAACAACAAAGTCGTTCACAAAGGAAAATTCAGTTTGATAAACTCTCTTAGCTTAACCTTAAACTGTATAATATTAGGAGCATGTCTTATGTCGTTCGGCAGAGAATTCCAGAGTTTTGTAGCACGGTAATGAACACTCCGTTGACCAGAGTTAAAACTGACTTTGGAAAAGCGTGTTTGATAAGCATGGACATAATTCTGAAATACAAAAACTTACACAGATATTTTGGTGTCTTTCCAACCATACACTTAAATGTTAACACTCCCATAAAATAAATAATTCTTTGTCTAATGGACAGAACATTTAACCAAGAAAATAACTCAAGAGAAGGATAGTCGTAAGGTAATTCAAACAGAATACGTAAAGCTCTCTTTTGTAAAATGAAAAATTTGTTGAGATTAGTTTCAGTCGTGTTTCCCTACACAACACAACAGTCAAGAGTAATCTGTATAAGACCATTATATAAAATGATGCGGTGGCTCATTGGAATAAATGTGCGTAATCTTAACAAGAGAAAAATTCTACTCAAAGTCTTACAAAGGATATCTATGTGTTCATTCCACGATAAACATTCATCAACAGCTACCCCAAGATTTTTCCACTATATCCATGAGGAATTTCAATTCCATTAAAATGTACAGATAAAGAGTTGTTTGTCTCTTTTAAACGATTCAACTTGACATTAGAAGTTACCAGAAGATACTTTGATTTTTTTTACATTTTTACTCATTGAGTTTGCCGCAATCCAATCAGAAATTGGTGAAATGGTATCATTCATTCTATCATTAACAACGTCAATTGATTGACCACTTGCAAGCAAAGTTTGGTCATCTGCACACATGTGTAAACTTGAAGAATCAACACATAAAGAGAGATCATTGATAAAGAGCAAAAATAACAAAGGACCCAGGATTGAACCTAGGGGAACACCAGTAGTTATATTGCGACCTTACTAAAAGGTTGGACGCCTATAGTTTAGTTAAAAGTTTCATTTGGCGAGGAATTCTTTATCAATAAACTCGTGATGCTTTGTTGAGCCGGGGTGCATCTTTTCTGATTTTTCCTTTAAAAACCCGCCATAAGAATATATAAGGCGGTATTGACTGATATAGAAGATGTATATGAATAGAAAATATGTTCGTTGCGCCATCACACCATCCTTAATGGGACACATTTCCCAAAGTATATTCCTTTAATTTCTTCTGTCAAGATATTAACAAGCCACTTGACTTTGGCAAGTCTACTCATTCGCCCGATTCCTTATTTTCTAAAGTTTCCTTACACTTCTCGGCAACACGATACCGTAATGTCACATTTTGTCTCATTTTGTAGTTTGAATTTGCCCTCAGTCAAGTGTTTTGAGTCATATTATTTTGACCTTGACATAATTGTCGATTACTTATCTAGATACCCCTATCAGGGCATTTACAACCAAAATCCAACTTCACCAAATACTGGAATTTTTACAGACCTTGTTAACACCGACTGGTTGCATGGCCTCTTGAATGAACGGCTCGTACATGTCACGAGTGATGTCACGGGGATCTCTGCATATGAATACTTCTTGAAATAACTCCCACAGTAGTGTGCAGTTCTTCAAGTTACTATAAAATGATGACAGAAGATAATGTACGTAAGATACCATTATTTCAATTACTGACCCTGGTGACGCTATAACGCAGCCACTGACTCCGGTTCCCTGACCCTTTCTACCGCTGGCTGCTCTGCTAACGAAAATAGGGTCAGGTATGGGCTATGGTTCTTCTGTGTGTGTGTCTGCCTGTCTGTCTGTCTGTCTGTCTGTCTGTCTGTCTGTCTGTCTGTCTGTCTGTCTGTTTATATGATAACGCAAAAATGGCTGAATAGATTAAAGTCAGATTTGGTCACGGTAGACAGGTACTGTATGCTAATTGCAAGAACTGATTAGATTTTGCTCTGTGTGGCTTGCATATAACCGAAGTTATAAAATATCAGTTTTTTTAATATAGGCCCCTAATTGATTCCTATGGAGTCAGTAATGACAGTGTCGACATATATCAAGAAATACTGCAGAAAATTTCATGAAACTTTTCACAGATGACAATCTCAGATCATTTTGATGATACCGTGAGTGTCATGTCAATAATCTGCTTCTTTGCATATTTAACGATCTTTTGTAGTTAGTGATGTAACTTCGAAATCCCTGTACCAACTTCGATGATACCTGCTACAGATATTGATCTGATAGATTCTAACTGTACTGAGAAGCATTTGGCAGTGTCAAGTTAATAAATAGTTTATTTGCAAATTTAATGAAGTTTTGTAATTAGTCATATAACTCCAATAGTAGGTGTAGCCGTGTTGATCTTCAAACCTATGTATACTTGGGGTTTGGTAGCACAGTGAGATCAACTAAGTTTTTTGATAGCATGAGCTTTCGAAGACTACAGTCTCCTTCATCAGATGCTGAGATGGAATGAGCAGGCGAAGCACAAGTCACAATATATTAGGGGTCAAAACAAATGTGTGAAAGAAGCAACAAAAGGAGTGGGAGGTGTGAAAAACTGACAAAAGAGTGTCAAAATGAAAACTCTCAGCAAATCTGAACTGCTAAAAGCCAGTAAGATGGCAGTTATTTGTAATGTGACATGAAGCCATAGTCCCTGTTAAGTCCAGTATTGACACAGTCAAAATTGGTGATAATTTTAAGTTCTTCAATTTCTCTCTCGCGGCATTTACAAACCAGTCAGCGAACATTTCAACCAACCAGGACATAACATGCAAGACTTCAGCGTGGCAGTTTTGAAGCAGAGCAATTTCAAAAATAGCCGCGAGAGAGAAATTGAAGAACTTAAATTATCACCAATTTGACTGTGTTAATAGTGTCTCCAGTAATTAGATCAATCCGAAGCTTGAATATCAAGACTTCTTCTATACAATGCAGACTCGTTTCTAAAGAACTTACCTTGTGTCATATGACGCTCGGTTGAAGCCGACTTGGTAATCCCAGCATCGGCCGAGAAATATCTCTTTGAGATGAGGCGTTGTTCTACTTTCTTGACTGAAAATGTCATTCCTCTGAGCCAAACATGTTTCAGACGAGAGGTACAGCACTATCACCGTCACAAGGACAAAATATGTGCTTTCTTTGTAATTCATTTTGCGTATTTTTCAGTGGTAGAAACAAGGTTGAAGAAGTACAAAATCCTTCACACTCTTCTGCCAAGCTGGCGTTTTGTTAAATGCTAGTGAACGGTTGCATTAATATATTAGCGAGTACAATGAATAAAGAATGATCAGGAACTTCCAACATATTAACCAATCAGCGAAAGAGCACATGGACACACCCTATCTATTGGCGAAAAGTGATTGGTCTCAGTTTGATCTGTGCGTGGTTTACTGCAAGGTCGACTTTCTTTTATGTGTGCGTTGGACGACATGGACCAGCTCAATTATTTTTTTATTGTATGTTAAGTAAATCATTGCAAGGTCAAGGATGGCTGAAAGAAATGAATTTGCCCTAGCAAGTGGATAGAGCAGTGGACTCACGAACACAGGATGGTGAGTTCGAGCCCCGGCATGGCCATGGTGTTGTGTCCTTGAGCAAGGCACTTTATTCCTCATTGTTCCTCCCACCCAGGAGTGTTGGGTTGTAATGTGTGCGTTAAGCTCTATTGGACTGATTGCTGCACACGTGAGTATTGTAATCGAGTGGAATATACATTATATTACATCATGCTACCATGCGCCATTCTGATTGGACGAGAGCTCATTTAAACTATGCCAAAATACTGTTTTAGCAGTGCTAAAAATACCTCTAAACCAGCATAGAGTGTTAATGCGGAAACAAATAAAGGGTACATTGCAGGGAAATTTTGGGGATAATAAATTGAAAAATGGTTAATTCAATAATTATTATTTTGTTAACACAGGCGTAGACTTTTCATCTTCATTTTGGCACTTTGCCATGATTGCACTGTCACTTTTTGTCGTCTGCGTGTGTTGTCGCGGGATACTGTGTGCGTGTGTTGTCAACGTAAATGTTCGGTCTCGGGCGCTGAATTTCCGACGTTTGATCTCTCAGGCGTACGTTTTGTGCATTTGGGCTTGAAATGACGAAAATACCTCAATAAGACGACAGAGACACACAAGTTGATATAACATAATAGCAATAACTCCCGCCGTAGTCGGGTATACACTCGATTTTGGTACAATACGCTCCATATAGTTCTGTCCACTGATGTTTTCAGCATTATTGCAACTGACCATCTCTCCATCATCAGTCATCTGAATGTTGCAATACCACGCCCATCAGATGTATTCCTGACAGCACCTAACATTCGTGACATATACCTTACTTCCTTGAAGGAAGATCTTCACCATAGCCTTGCTAGCATTAAGGAACCTACAGCACAAACTCTTCACTCCAGTCTCTAGTCTGCCTTGGACAAGCATGCGCCAGCAACAAGTACGTAAAGTTTCTAAACGAAGGCATGCATGTCATGTCTGTCTGCTGTTCGTGACAAATTCAAGGCAGCCAAAACAGAGCGTCGCCGAGCAGAGAGACAGTGGCTGAAAACTGGACTTACAATCCACAAACAAATATATTACCATACGAAGAGAGCTGTCACAAAATTTGTTCACTCTGCAAAAACCACTTATTTCTGTAATAAGGTTATTGAGAGTCGCACATCGAAGCAACTGTTCGGCATCACACATAGATTACTTGGATCCACAAAGGCCTCCCCTACACCAACAATATTCCCTGCAGTAGAACTTCCACAACGTTTTCTCGACTTTTTTCAAGAAAAAGTTGAGACAATCAGAGCCCGTCTTGATTGTCAAAATATCTCCCAGCCTTTGAGCTCAGAAAGTTGATTTCGAGGTATGACTCCCAGTAACTTTAATCCTGTAAATGATGATATTGTAAAGAATGCCATTTTAAGTTCCACTGCAAAGACATGCGACCTAGACCCAATGCCGACCGATTTGTTGATAGAATGCTTAGACACCGTGTTACCATACATCACACGGGTTATTAATCATTCCCTTGCATCGGGCACATTCCCTATTAGTTTCAAAACTGTTCTTGTTAGATCGCTGCTGAAGAAACAATCTTTCGACCCAAATCAATTAAAAAACTACGGACCTTTCTCAAACCTTTCTTTTTTGTCTAATATACTTGAAAGTCTTATTCTATCACAATTAAGCGTTCATCTTACTTCCCACAACCTTTTGAACCCTCTTCAGTCTGCATACAAGCCACACCACAGTACTGAAACAGCTCTGTTGAAAACAGTCAATGACATTCTGACCTCCTTGGATTCTGGCAAAATTACCATTCTCACTCTCTTAGATCTATCTGCTGCATTCGATACTGTCGATCATGGCATCCTCCTCCACAGAACATACTTTTGGCATTCCCGGAAATGCTCTATCCTGGTTCAATCTTACTCTCAGGCAGAACTCAAACTGTAACTATCAATGGCATACGATCGACAACATCATCTATCTCTTTTTTTGTCCCGAAAGGCTCAGTTCTTGGCCCTGTCCTATTTGTTTGTACACTGACCCTCTTTTCAGCCTCGTCAGAAAATACTCATTAAATCATCACGCCTTTGCCGATGACAATCAATTATACAAGGAAACTACAATCGATCAAATCAAATCAACTGTTGAATCTGTGGAAAGTTGTATCACTGACATCTAATAAACTCCAGTTGAATGACAGTAAAACAGAGGCAATACTTATATCTTCACCCAGACAAGCTGCCAAATCATCTCTCCCTTCATCCATAATTCTGGGCGATTTTGATATAATTTTCGCCCCAGTGTCAAAAACTTAGGAGTCACACTCGACTCTAACATGAATATGTGTGAAAATGTGCAGAATATTTGCAACGCTGAGTACATTCAAATTAGACAAATTAGCTCTATTCTTCACTTCCTCTCTTTACAGGCTACTCAAACATTGGTCTCCGCACTTGTTCTGTCTCGTTTAGATTATTGCAATTGTCTCCTTTCTGGTTGCCCCAAACAGCTTATAGACAAGTTGCAAAGAGGGCAAAATGCTGCCGCTCGTCTCATCTGTAATGCTAAAAAGTACGATCATGTCCAACCCCTTTTGAAAAAAATTAACTGGCTGCCTATTAGTTCTCATATCCACCACAAAGTTGTCTCTACTTGCTTCAATACAGTTATGGGTACAGGGCCGCATTATCTCTATGAGCTTCTACACCAATACACTCCAAAAAGACAACTCCGCTCTTCCTCAGATTCTCGACTTCTCAGTATTCCAAGAGTTTTCACAAAGACTTTTGGCGAGAGATCTTTCTCTCACATTGGCCCTGCATTATGGAAGAAACTTCCTTCTGACCCTTGCCACTCCAGCTCTACCCTTTCCTTCCGCCGTTCCCTCTCTTTAAACAGCAGTTTAACTTGTTTCGTTCGACTAGTCTCCAGTACCGGTTTCAACATTTCCTCTGATACATTGTATTTTGTCATTATTGCGCCTCGAGCTCTGTTCAGATTTTGGCGCATTACAAATGTACTTTATAGCACTCGCCATTGGCTCGTGCGCCATGTGTATATCGGACTGCGGCGGGAAATGCAGGGACTGTGAGAGGCAAACATAGTACTCGTGATTCGTGATTCATGGCAAAAAAGTGAAATTGACATATTGTCTTATTCGTATTTCGAAATACCCTCTTTACTTGACTGTAGTGACAACTTTATCTACTACATGAATTAAAGAGCGTAACAGGTGCCAATAACAGTAAGTGAAGCATATGAACTTTATTTGGAAATTGAAAAGTACAGTTAATGACTTTGCTACCTGTCAAACTATGTTGACCAAATGAAATTATACCGAACTTTTGTATTGCTTTTTGTGCATTTTGTGTATTTCTATAAGATCTGCATACACAAACATCAAACGCTGACCGCTGAGTGAATCTTGTATAAACATTTTTGAACACCAGATTTAATTGAATATAAGTCCCTCGCTTTTGTTTCTGATAAAGAATAATGAACACCAAGTCGTCATGAAATTACTCAGTGTCTTTTAATTCACTCACACCATTTTGCTTGAAGTATCCGAACACAAGAGGATACCATTCTATTTGCCTCTTTGTTCCGGTGGCTTGGAAGCAGAAGTATAGAAAAAATGGGGGAAAAATGGTTCTGTCTGTTTGAAGGTGCTCGACAGAGGGGCCGTGCCATTCAATTGTCTGTATGTTTCCTACAGTTGCCTGGCAGTAGAATTACATGAAGAAAAACCAAAAATTCGTTCTGTTTGCTTCAAGAAGATCGACACAGGGGTAGGATTCCATCTATTTTTTTTCCATTTGCCAGGGAGCAGAAGTAAAGGAAAATTCATCTGGTGCTCAAAATTAGGCTTGATTGTTATGCAAATGAGTTTTGGGGTAGTGAAGGGTACGTAGTGGAAGGTAGCGAAACGCTACAACTAAAGTTTTCTCCCTTACACGTCATCAGAATCTTAGTATATACAAAGCTGTAGCATTTGAACATATAAGAGAATGCGATTGGTACATAAAGAGAGTAGAACAACACACTATGTTCTTTTTCTCGCTCGAAACAACACTACTAAGTGTGTGAAGCTGAACGCTGTCAACTTGATGAAGTTCGAAGGTCAACCCTTTCATCGAGTCTTGTCGTCGTCAACATGACATGTAGGCAACCCATGGCAATGAAGCACTTTAGTTAGGTTGGACCATTATTGGGTATTTAACGATCAGTTATGAAGCAGCGTGTTGTTGACCTTAATCAAAACAGTACGATCAGACCAGGAACGCCTGTTCGAGGTACGTTGTATGAAGCAAATACCTGCACTGTACACATAAATTACTGTGCACATGATGCAAGACACCGGTAACTTCAGGTGAGTAAAGTTTATACAAAGATTTTGTGCACAACCATTGGATGATGGATAGGGCCAATAGTGTAGCAGTGAGTCGACGTCGAAGTTTGATCGTTTCATTCTCTGGTAATGGCTGCCGTCGAAGTGAACACATGCACTTTGTGGCGTGACCGTGCTGAGTTACATGTCGGCATCTGCGGTCATGCAGAGCTTTCGTGTTTATAGTGCGTTGATTGAAGTATAAGCAAGACTAGACTCTCCCACTGTCCCTTGACGGTACGCCTTAGACCATGCAAGCATTAATTCAGACTAGGTCAGCAAACTGCTGCAACGCGTTAGCCTGGCGGGCTTAGTCAGCCTCACTTTCGGAAGAGTTGCGTAGTAAACTAGAGGCTGTTTGGTACGTTTAGCTACCTGAATCATCATGCATGCACATTTGAATGAAGTATGCAGAAAACAAATATTATTATTATTATATTAATATAGACAGCGACACGAAAGGGTCACCTTTTATGCTTGAAAAAAGGCAGGTACTACGTTTTCACGCAGCGTCGTTTCAAAAACACTTTCATTGTGATTTATGTCCAGTGTCTCATGACCTACACTGAATATTTGATCTATGTCGCCCTACGCCGACAACTTTGAAATCATGGTAATGGTATGGAAATTTATTATAGTGACCTTTGCACCCGCAGCTCTCCGCTGCAACTGTGACAAAATACAATATTCAAATTTTAAAACTGTAAAAATACAATACGTGCAACCAGCCCAACCGGGCTTACAGTCACTTAAAAGCAGCAATGTTTTATGATGACATAGTCCCCACTTGTTTGAAATCATGGTAATGCTTTCTTGATCAGTACACTGTATTAACTGTGACATTGATATAGAATAACAGTGTGATCAAAGAACCTGCTAAACTGCACCAAGCTTGATGGTATTACTCTTGTCATCTTAAACTTGGCCTAAATATCATTCATACAAGTTATGCCTAATGATGGAAGTAAACACCCGTCAAAAAAATGAACAGGCCTAGACTTCCCCGAAACATCCTATAAACTAGATTATGTGGCTTTCAGTATATCATTTTTTGAGTTATTATTGAAACAATTGTCACTTTTTATGGTAATATTGAAAACCAGATGTGAACTGAATTTGCTCACGTGGTTTACAACAGGTTCATTACATAGTACTACGTTTCAAAGAACTATCATTAAGATCATTATATGTAGCAGGTTTCATAAACTTTACGCACTCATTATAAAACTTCATTTCATATGCAAATGAGCTGTTTAATAACTTGACACTGCTCAATGCTTCATTGGACAATTAGATATCCATCAGATCAACATCTGTACCACGTGTCATCAAATTAAATGCTGCAATTTCGGAGTAATATCACTAATTACAAAGTTCATTAATCTGACACTGCTCAGTGCTTTATGCGACAACTAGATGTTTATCAGATCAATATCTGTAGCAGGTTTAACAAAATTTGGTGCCATAATTTCAGAGTTATATTACTTATTACAAAGTTCATAAAATATGCAAACGAACGCTTAATTACCTTCGCACAACTAAATGCTTCAAATTACAGTCAGAGTCAGATACTTGTCGGATCAGTATCTGCAGCAGATTTCATCAAATTTATGCTCGCCTCCAAACTGCGGATCAAGTCAACCTGTCTTCGAATCTTCGCGTCCTTACTTCGAATCCTATCAACTAATCTTTGAACCCTCTTAACTTCAATTTCTCAGAACCAAACTTTATAAAAATCGTTGACCTAACATAAGATTCTGTGACATTAGTTTTGCTTTTGATTACGCGCAATAACATCGTTCAAATCACTTGCGGTACATTCTTAGCCCTGTATATTTGCCAGCAGTTTCTTGACGTATAATGACTTCTTAGTTCCATTTTAGAATGTATTTTGAGGTTTGCAACGCTACTGGATTTCATGGGCCCCTTTTTGCTGACACAGTCAATGGACTAAATCGAAGAGAAAACATAATGCATCATGCACAACTTTATTGGTGGTGACACAAAATACAGGGTATAAATGAAGTCACTGACATCTTGCAGCCCACGCAACGAAGAATTTGAACTGAGTTCAAAAAACAAATACATGTATTCTCTTTTCCTTACTTTTACAATGAGAATACTGTCATGAGAATTGATTCATGCTCATGAGCGATTGCACGTCGTGTAGCGTCGTCTATCTCGTTTTCAACATGCTGAAACGAGTATGAAATGTATCGGTTTAATAGGTCAGGGAACACAAATTTTAAAGATTTCTATGCTTTTCGCCTCAGCAATTTCAAAGTCGTATTTGTCACTGTAGACATGTACAGAGCTCGAGCACTCATATCATCCAGCCCATGCATTGAAGAATTTGGCTCCTTTAAGCCGAATTCACAAAACCTAACAAAACACCTATTCTCTTTTTCGTACTTTTTCGGTGAAAAAACTGACATGATGAGAATTGAACCTTGATTATGAGCGATTTCACATGTTGAGCGTCGTCTATATCTCGTTTTAATTATGATAGAACGGGTAAGAAAGGTGTCGGTTTAAAAGGTTCAGGGGCACCAATAATGAAGATTTCTATGCATTTTGCCCGCTCACTGAATACAACAATTCTTTCATAGCATCCCACTGCACAGAGCATATACAGTCTAACGTTTGACACTGGACGAAAATTGTGCTTTGAAATGTGCTTTGAAATGGATATTTTGTAAAAAATACTATGTCAGAAAGTTAAAGTCGTTGTAAAATGTACCTTGTGTCTCTGCACTCTGGAGATTAAATGTCACCAAAAGATAATCTAGGATGACCTCATCCTAGATTGTTAATTCGATATCCAAATGATCATGATTGTCAATTGTACAACTTTCTCGTTACGGTCAAACATCTGTTTTGAAATGTCTTGTCAGATGTAATATTTTGGGTCGATATTTACACCTGTGGGCAAAAACACTGTGATAAGCTACGAGAAGACACCAGCGTTCAAATACGCCCACCTTTTGCCTCTTCGTCGTGTTCTCTGAGATCAATTTCCACGATACCTGCCCTACTGAAGAAGAAAAGACAGGTCCTTAGCAAAAAATAACGATGCACCCAAAACCATACATCAAATTATTTAACTTTTTTCTATTCAGGACGGGAGAAAGAAAGTCTATCAATTCTTTGATGTTTAGAAAGACCTTTTGGGTGCTAAATTTTCTTTTTTTGCGTGGGCTGTAAGATCCTAACAATGTACCTTTTGTTTGTTTTGGTGCTGCTCTCCCTAAAGCGGTGCGAGATGTATGTCCCTTTTATTTGGGTCCTAACACCAACCCTACATGATTTCATGGGCCTCTTTTTGCTGACACAGTCAACGGACTAATCGAGTAGAACAATCGTTTCTCATGCACAACTTTAATGGTGATGACATAAAATACAGAGGATAAATCAATTCACTGACATCAGCCCACGCATGGAAGAATTTGCCTCCTTTAAGCTGAATTCAAAAACATTGAACAATAAAAGATTTATCTTTTATTCCTTTCTTTCCGTGAGAAATCACCTGTTAGAATTGATAAATGCTTTAGAGCGATCGCACATGTGTAGGTGTCGTATATCTCGTTTTCAACATGTTGGAACGAGTAAGAGAAGGGCGGGTAAAACAGGACAGGGAACATAAATTATAGCAATTTCTATGCTTTCTGCCGCCGCAATTTCAAAGCCTTATTTGTAACTATGGACAAAACAGCAATGAAAGATTACTGTGTAAGGTTTGACACAAGATTTTTCTAAAAGATACAATGTCAGAAAGTTGAAGTCGCTGTAAAATATTCTTTGCTTCGCTTCAGACTGACACTATCGGAAGGGTAATGTGCATTAAGGCACACCTCGATGGACACGTGAGTTCTTACACTTTGTAGACACGCACTTCTGAGAGACTCGTTTATCTTTGTAAACATTTAGACAAGATGTGTGAAAGAGAAATAGAAGAAAAGAAAGATAGACGAAAGGTTCTTTAATATTGGACAAAGCTCCTCATCACTCTTTTATCAGACGTAACATTTAATGCTAATGTTCCCATGGATAACCTCATACTAGATTGTTAACGCGATATCAAAATGATCATGATTGTCATTTGTACAACTTTCTAGTTACGGTCATACATCTGCTTTGAAAACTCTTGTCAGATGTAATATTTTGGATCGATGTTTAAATCTGTGCGGGAGAAAACTGTTATAAGCTACGAGAAGACACAAGCGTTCAAATACGCCCACCTCTTGCCTCTTCATAGTGGACTTTCTCTGAGGCGAAAATAAATTTACACGATACCTGTCTTACTGAAGAAGAAAAGGCAGGTCCGTAGCAAAAAATAAAGATGCACCCAAAACCATATATCAAATCATTCAATTGTTTTCTATTCAGGACGGGAGAAAGAAGGTCATTCAATTCTTTGACGTTAAGAAAGACCTTTAGGGTGCTAAATTTTTTTTTTTGCGTGGGCTGTAAGATCCTAACAATGTGCCTTTTGTTTGTTTTGATGTTTCTCGCCCTAAAGCGGTGCGAACTCTATGTCCCTTTTATCGGGTCTTAACACCATCTTTCCTACATCTGTATGCGCTGTTATCTGGATTTACATCTCGGGAAACCAGGCCATGGAATCATTCACTGTTGATACAGAGCATCTTGTCTGCATACACGTCCTACAGTTGTGAGACAGACTCAAACCGCCGGTGCTTCATGCAAGCATTTCAAGAATTCTAAAAAGAAAGAAAGTTATCACATTTTAATGTCCGGATCCTTGACTCGAAGACGTTTTTTTGTAAACGCAAGCGACAGTATGTACAGGCGACTTAAACTTTCTACATTGTATCTTTAAAAAATATAAACTTCCAAGCACGAGGGATGTTTTTATTATACCATGGCGTAGGACTCACATATGCCAACTAACGCCAATTCACAAACTAAAAACTTACATAACCAGAAGGTGCAAGGTCCATGAATGGTCCGTGTTAAAAGCACACCTCGATGGACACGTGACTTGTCACACTTTGCAGACACGCACACTTCGGAGAGACTTATTGACTTTTTGTAAACACATAGCCAGTATGTGTGAAAAGGTAGAACAGTGGTGGGTCACATTCGGTAAAAAAGACAAACTGTACCTAAAAAACTCAAATACACAGGAATGTACTGTTTTTACAGATCAGAAAGGTATTATTTAAATACTCTGAATTATGTTGACAAGGTTACATAATTTTGCAAATCTTGTGTTTCTTAGTATGCGAAATACTATCGCAGATTACCTATTTTTTCTTTATGACTTCAGTGTACACAGCAAAAAATCATTTGCCCCTGTGACAGGCCCTGTACAGACCCTGACACAACCCTATGGTACACGTCTGCGTCAGCAAAGACGTCCCATTGCTGTGACAGTGGCTGATGTACAGGTCTGTGGCCGGTTCGTGATGATATGACAGGGCCTGAAGTTTCGACCTGTCCCATCACTGTATTTACAGTACTGTACACGGCAATGTGAATACAGACCTGTAACAGGCTCAGTAATTTTTTAATGTGCACACAATTATGCCTGCATTCATTTCTATTATGAAAATTGTCCCATATTTCTAAAAAATATTCACCCAGGAAATCTGACAAATTTCAGACCCGGACCTGTAACAAGGCCCTGTAAATGCGACACTAACACACCGCTGTTTGTATACCGGTGTTTCTGTCATGTGGTCACAGCAGTTGATACACTCAGAAATTCCATCAATATACATTCCTGTAATACCAGGCCTGATACAGACCTGTTCATACAGCCCTGATATTTTATCAATTTTACAAGTCCTGTAACAGAGGTTATTTCTCAGGGAATGTTACAGGTACTGATCACACCCTGTTACAGGCATTTACTGTAATCTGCCTGTGCAGTTTTTTCTTGCTGTGTAATGATTGAGTGACAGGTTTGCCAAGTTGTGTATAACATGAAGTCAATGTTGTTTTATGTTTATGTTTCTTGTCGGATCGACATGTGTTATAGGAAAGACGGAAGTGTCATTTTATACACATTTTTGGCGTTTGTCTCGGGTCCTTTTTTCATTATTTTGCGACGTTGCATTGCCTGTATTGTCTTAAATTTTACGTATGGTATAAAGTGCACAATGGCATTTTTGTCAATAAACTGGACTTGCCCGTCCGAAATTTTTGACGGGCGAAATAACCTCAATCCTGTTTATTAAGCGGCTGTCTTATAAGAATCTGCAACGTCAAATGCGCGAACCTGGGATTGAGAACGGCGGCTTTAAAGAACCTTTCGTGTATCTTTCTTTTCTTCTATTTCCCTTTCACACATCTTGTCTGAATGTTTACAAAGGTAAACGAGTCTCCAAGAAGTGTGTGTCTACAAAGTGTAAGAAGTCACGAGTCCATCGAGATGTGCCTTTATGCACACTGCCCCTTCCGATAGTGTCAGTCTGAAGCGAAGCAAAGAATATTTTACAGCGACTTCAACTTTCTGACATTGTATCTTTTCGCAAAATCTTGTGTCAAACCTTAAACAGTAGTCATTTATTGCTGTATTGTCCGAAGTTACAATTAAGGCTTTGAAATTGCGGAGGTAGAAAGCATAGAAATTGTGGTAATTTATGTTCCCTGTGACAGTCCTGTTTATCCCGTCCTTGTCTTACTCGTTCCAACGTGTTGAAAACGAGATATGCGACACCTACACATGTGCGATCGCTCTAGGTGTTTTCTTACAGAAAGAAAGAAAAAAGAGAAACCTTTAATTGTTCAATGTTTTGAATTCAGCGTAAGGGAAGCAAATTCTTCCATGCGTGGAATAATAAATGTTTTTGAATTCAGCTTAAAGGAAGCAAAATATTCCATGCGTTGGCTGCATGATGTCAGTGAATTGATTTATGCTCTGTATTTTATGTCATCACCATTAAAGTTGTGCATGAGAAACGATTGTTCTACTCGATTAGTCCGTTGACTGTGTCAGCAAAAAGAGGCCCATGAAATCATGTAGCATTGCAAACCTAAAAATATTTTTTGAAGCAGAACTAAAAAGCCATAATCTGCCAAAAGACTCCTGGCAAACATAGGTCTAACAAAGCGCTGTGGATGGTTTGAAGCAGGGAGGGGGGGGGGGGTACTTGTGATATTTTCATACTCGGAAGTGCGGCCCAAATTGAAAACATCTACCAAATGCATATATTACAAAATATGACCAACTGTTAGGGATTTGCTTGACTAATTTGTGAAATTTTCACCTCTATTCTGTTGCATGTGAAGGTTTTCCTAAAGCATGTGACATTTGCTTTGTTATCGACCGATGCTCAGGGAGCCTTCAGTAATTACAGGGGGTGGGCCGGGGGAATTCCGTGCGCACCTGTACTATAAAATGTGACACTCCCTCTATCCTTGTGTCTAAATGTGACCCTCCCTCTTGTCCGGCATTCTAAAACTTGACCCCCCACCCCAATCACTGCAGTATTCTCCCCAGGAATAAATCAGAAACAAAATCAGCCAATTTACATAACAATAAGTTTTATAATAACATAATAATAATGGGTTCTTATATAGCGCACATATCCACAAGTACATGTGCTCAAGGCGCTTTACAATTATTATTACCCCTGGCCACTGGACCTAATATGATACCACTCAACCCCCCTGGGCAGCAAACAACAGCTCACATGTGCAGCCAAGAAGCGCAGCAGAGCTAAACACACACATTACAACCACTGTCCTACCAGGTACCCATCACTCCTGGGTGGGGAGAAGTAATGAGGAATAAAGTGCCCTGCTCAAGGACACAACACCATGGCCATGCCGGGGCTCGAACTCACCATCCTGTAATCGTGCTTCCAATGCTCTAGCCATGATGCATCCCAGTTTAATTGTTATGTAAGTTACAGACATAAATTACAGGGAGGGCTGGCATTTTGCGAGGGAGCGTTGCAATATATCACACAAGCATTTTTGAAGGGTTATGCATTTGCTGAGAGGTCACCATATATTGCACAACTATAAGGAGGCACGATGTGGCTGATATAGTGCTTCACCCAAAAACATCAAATCATGATACATGGGAATCTATCAGGCAAACTATTGACCATCCCCCCCCCAACACACACACAACAAGCTATATCTGTACATTAACATATTTTTGACAATATATGTAAATGTACTTTGCTTGAAGTGGAGAGTAAAACGTGCTTGTGTGTACAAGAAATTGGATTTTTGGATTTCCTTGAATATGTTGATTTACTATACATGGTAGTCTATGAGGAAACTATGAATAATGTTTTTCAATACAAAACTAGGTAAATCTGTGTATTTATGTATGCTTGATTATTGATATTAATGTATTTGATTGGACTAGGGTGGTTACAAGTGGATATGTGTGCAAGAAATTGGATTTAGGAATTTCACTGAAATGTTAAATTCACTATACACGGTAGTCTATGAGGAAACTATGAATAGTTTTTTTTTCCAATACAAAACTCAGTAAATCTGTGTATTTATGTATGCTTTGTTATTGATATTAATGTACTTGATTAGTCTTGGGTGGTTACAAATGAATGTGCGTACAAGAAATTGGATTTTGTAAGTTCCCCAAAATGTTGATTCGCAATACATGCTAGTCTAAGAGGCAACTATGAACAATTTTTTTCCAATACAAAACCCTTTAAATCTGTGTATTTATGTATGGTTGATTATTGATATTCATGTACTTGATTAGTGTTTAATGGTTACCAATTGATGTGTGTGCAAGACATTGGATTCTCGAATTTCAGCAAAATGTTGCTTTACTATACATGATAGGCTATGAGGAAACTATGAATAATTTTTTCCAATACAAAAATTGGTAAATCTGTGTATTTATGTATGCTTGGTTTTTGATATTAATGTATTTGATTGGACTAAGGTGGTTACAACTGGATGTGTGTGCAAGACATTGGATTTTGCAATTTCACTGAAATGTTGAATTCACTAAACATGGTAGTCTATGAGAGATTTATGGATTTTTTTACCAATATAAAACATAAAACTATTAATATCTGTGCATTTATAGACATTTGATAATTGATATACACTTTGCCATCTTTCCCATATGTATTTCTCTCTTGTCTTTCATCCGTTTTAACTTTTCATATCATCCAGCCCATGCATTGAAGAATTTGGCTCCTTTAAGCCGAATTCACAAAACCTAACAAAACACCTATTCTCTTTTTCGTACTTTTTCGGTGAAAAAACTGACATGATGAGAATTGAACCTTGATTATGAGCGATTTCACATGTTGAGCGTCGTCTATCTCGTTTTAATTATGATAGAACGGGTAAGAAAGGTGTCGGTTTAAAAGGTCCGGGGACACCAACAATGAAGAATTCTATGCATTTTGCCCGCGCACTGAAGACAAAAATTCTTTCATAGCATCCCACGGCAGGGAAATATACAGTCTAACGTTTGACACTGGACGAAAATTGTGCTTTGAAATGTGCTTTGAAATGGATATTTTGTAAAAAATACTATGTCAGAAAGTTAAAGTCGTTGTAAAATGTACCTTGTGTCTCTGCACTCTGGAGATTAAGTGTCACCAAAAGATAATCTAGGATGACCTCATCCTAGATTGTTAATTCGATATCCAAATGATCATGATTGTCAATTGTACAACTTTCTCGTTACGGTCAAACATCTGTTTTGAAATGTCTTGTCAGATGTAATATTTTGGGTCGATATTTACACCTGTGGGCAAAAACACTGTGATAAGCTACGAGAAGACACCAGCGTTCAAATACGCCCACCTTTTGCCTCTTCGTCGTGTTCTCTGAGATCAATTTCCACGATACCTGCCCTACTGAAGAAGAAAAGACAGGTCCTTAGCAAAAAATAACGATGCACCCAAAACCATACATCAAATTATTTAACTTTTTTCTATTCAGGACGGGAGAAAGAAAGTCTATCAATTCTTTGATGTTTAGAAAGACCTTTTGGGTGCTAAATTTTCTTTTTTTGCGTGGGCTGTAAGATCCTAACAATGTACCTTTTGTTTGTTTTGGTGCTGCTCTCCCTAAAGCGGTGCGAGATGTATGTCCCTTTTATTTGGGTCCTAACACCAAACCTACTTGATTTCATGGGTTTGTTTTTGCTGACACAGCCAACGGACTAAATCGAAGAGAACAATCATTTATTTACCATGTACGACTTTAATGTTGATGACATAAAATACAGAGGGTAAATCAATTGACTGACATCAAACAGCCAACGCATGGAAGAATTTGCCTCCTTTAAGCTGAATTCAAAAACGTTGAACAACAAAAGGGTTACTTTTTCTTTCTTTCTGTAAGAAAACAGCCAGAGCGATCGCACATGTGTAGGTGTCGTATATCTCGTTTTCAACATGTTGGAACGAGTAAGAGAAGGGCGGGTAAAACAGGACAGGGAACATAAATTATAGCAATTTCTATGCTTTCTGCCGCCGCAATTTCAAAGCCTTATTTGTAACTATGGACAAAACAGCAATGAAAGATTACTGTGTAAGGTTTGACACAAGATTTTTCTAAAAGATACAATGTCAGAAAGTTGAAGTCGCTGTAAAATATTCTTTGCTTCGCTTCAGACTGACACTATCGGAAGGGTAATGTGCATTAAGGCACACCTCGATGGACACGTGAGTTCTTACACTTTGTAGACACGCACTTCTGAGAGACTCGTTTATCTTTGTAAACATTTAGACAAGATGTGTGAAAGAGAAATAGAAGAAAAGAAAGATAGACGAAAGGTTCTTTAATATTGGACAAAGCTCCTCATCACTCTTTTATCAGACGTAACATTTAATGCTAATGTTCCCATGGATAACCTCATACTAGATTGTTAACGCGATATCAAAATGATCATGATTGTCATTTGTACAACTTTCTAGTTACGGTCATACATCTGCTTTGAAAACTCTTGTCAGATGTAATATTTGGATCGATATTTACATCTTTGGGGGAGAAAACTGTGATAAGCTACGAGAAAACACAAGCGTTCAAATACGCCCACGCTTCGCCTCTTCGTCGTGTTCTCTGAGATAAATTTTCACAATACCTGCCTTACTGAAGAAGAAGAGACAGTTCCTTAACAAAAAATAAAGATGCACCCAAAACCATATATCAAATCATTCAATTGTTTTCTATTCAGGACGGGAGAAAGAAGGTCATTCAATTCTTTGACGTTAAGAAAGACCTTTAGGGTGCTAAATTTTTTTTTTTGCGTGGGCTGTAAGATCCTAACAATGTGCCTTTTGTTTGTTTTGATGTTTCTCGCCCTAAAGCGGTGCGAACTCTATGTCCCTTTTATCGGGTCTTGACACCCATCTTTCCTACATCCGTATGTACTGTTAGCTGTATTACATCCCTGGAAACCAGGTCATGAAATTATTCACTGTTGATAAAGAGCATCTTGTCCGTACACGTTTCCCACAATTGTGAGACAGACTCAAACCATCGGTGCTACATGCGAGCATTTCAATACTTCTAAAAAGAAAGAAAGTTATCACATTTTAATGTCCGGATCCTTGACTCGAAGACGTTTTTTTGTAAACGCAAGCGACAGTATGTACAGGCGACTTAAACTTTCTACATTGTATCTTTAAAAAATATAAACTTCCAAGCACGAGGGATTTTTTTATTATACCATGGCGTAGGACTCACATATGCCAACTAACGCCAATTCACAAACTAAAAACTTACATAACCAGAAGGTGCAAGGTCCATGAATGTTCCGTGTTAAAAGCACACCTCGATGGACACGTGACTTGTCACACTTTGCAGACACGCACACTTCGGAGAGACTTATTGACTTTTTGTAAACACATAGCCAGTATGTGTGAAAAGGTAGAACTGTGGTGGGTCACATTCGGTAAAAAAGACAAACTGTACCTAAAAAACTCAAATACACAGGAATGTACTGTTTTTACAGATCAGAAAGGTATTATTTAAATACTCTGAATTATGTTGACAAGGCTACATAATTTTGCAAATCTTGTGTTTCTTAGTATGCGAAATACTATCGCAGATTACCTATTTTTTCTTTATGACTTCAGTGTACACAGCAAAAAATCATTTGCCCCTGTGACAGGCCCTGTACAGACCCTGACACAACCCTATGGTTACATGTCTGCGTCAGCAAAGACGTCCCATTGCGCTGACAGGGACTGATGTATAGGTATGTGGCCGGTGCTGTCATGATATGACAGGGACTGAAAGTTCTACCTGTCCCATCACTGTGTTTACAGGACTGTACACAGCAATGTGAATACGGACCTGTAACAGGGTCAATAGTTTTTAATGTGCACACAATTATGCCTGAATTCATTTCTATCATGAAAATTGGTCCACTTCTCTGAATATATTTACCCCTGAAATCTGACAAATATTCAGACCCTGACCTGTAACAAGGCCCTGTAAATGCGACACTGACACAGCGCTGTTAGTATACCAGTATTTCAGTCATGTGGTCACAGCACTGGATACACTCAAATTACATCACTGTATACATTCATTAATACCAGGCCTGACACAGACCTGTTCATACACCCCTGATAACTTATCAATGTTACAGGTCCTCTAACAGAGGTTATTTTTAGGGACTGTTACAGGTACTGATCACACTCTGTTACCTGGCATTTACTGAAATTTGCCTGTGTAGTTTTCTTGCTGTGTAATGGTTGAGTGACAGGTCTACCATGTTTTAAATATGAAGTCAATGTTGTTTTATGTTTCTTGATGGGTCGAGATTTGTGCGGTAGAAAGATTGAAGTGTCATTTTATACACATTCGTGGCGTTTTCTCGAGTCCTTTTTCAATAGTTTTCAACTTTGCATTGCCTGTATGGTTTTACATAGAAAGTGCACAATAATGGCATTTTTGTTAATAAACTATAAAAACCATCCGAAATTTTTGATGGGCAAAATAACCTCAATCGTTTTTATTTAGCGGCCGTCTTTTTAGAATCTGCAACGTCAAATGCGCGAACCTGGGATTGAGAACGGCGGCTTTAAAGAACCTTTCGTGTATCTTTCTTTTCTTCTATTTCCCTTTCACACATCTTGTCTGAATGTTTACAAAGGTAAACGAGTCTCCAAGAAGTGTGTGTCTACAAAGTGTAAGAAGTCACGAGTCCATCGAGATGTGCCTTTATGCACACTGCCCCTTCCGATAGTGTCAGTCTGAAGCGAAGCAAAGAATATTTTACAGCGACTTCAACTTTCTGACATTGTATCTTTTCGCAAAATCTTGTGTCAAACCTTAAACAGTAGTCATTTATTGCTGTATTGTCCGAAGTTACAATTAAGGCTTTGAAATTGCGGAGGTAGAAAGCATAGAAATTGTGGTAATTTATGTTCCCTGTGACAGTCCTGTTTATCCCGTCCTTGTCTTACTCGTTCCAACGTGTTGAAAACGAGATATGCGACACCTACACATGTGCGATCGCTCTAGGTGTTTTCTTACAGAAAGAAAGAAAAAAGAGAAACCTTTAATTGTTCAATGTTTTTGAATTCAGCGTAAGGGAAGCAAATTCTTCCATGCGTGGAATAATAAATGTTTTTGAATTCAGCTTAAAGGAGGCAAATTCTTTCATGCGTGGGCTGATGTCAGTGAATTGATTTATGCTCTGTATTTTATGTCATCACCATTAAAGTTATGCATGGTAAATGAATGTTCTCCTCGATTTAGTCCGTTGACTGTGTCAGCAAAAAGAGGCCCATGAAATCAAGTAGCGTTGCAAACCTAAAAATATATTCTAAAGCAGAACTAAAAAGCCATAATCCGTCAAAAGACTGCCGGCAAACATAGGTCTAACAAAGCGCTGTGGATGGTTTGAAGCGGGGAGGGGGTGTTCTGTTTACTTCTGATATTTTCATACTGGTATATGCCGCCCAACTTGAAAACATCTACCCAATGTATTATTACAAAAATATGACCCATTGTTTGGGATTTGCTTGACTAATTTGTGAAATTTTCACCTTTATTCTGTTGCATGTGAAGGTTTTCCTCAAGCATGTGACGTTTGCTTTGTTATCGACCGATGCTTAGGGAGCCTTCAGTAATTACAGGGGGTGGGCCGGGGGAATTCCGTGCGAACCTGTAGAACATAATGTAAGCCTCCCCTATTCTTGTGTCTAAAATGTGACCCTCCCCCTTGTCCGGCATTCTAAAACTTGACCCCCCTCCCCAATCACTGCAGTATTCTCCCCAGGAATAACTCAGAAACAAAATCAGCCAATTTACATAACAATAAGTTTTATAATAACATAATAATAATGGGTTCTTATATAGCGCACATATCCACAAGTACATGTGCTCAAGGCGCTTTACAATTATTATTACCCCTGGCCACTGGACCTAATATGATACCACTCAACCCCCCTGGGCAGCAAACAACAGCTCACATGTGCAGCCAAGAAGCGCAGCAGAGCTAAACACACACATTACAACCACTGTCCTACCAGGTACCCATCACTCCTGGGTGGGGAGAAGTAATGAGGAATAAAGTGCCCTGCTCAAGGACACAACACCATGGCCATGCCGGGGCTCGAACTCACCATCCTGTAATCGTGCGTCCACTGCTCTAGCCATGATGCATCCCAGTTAATTGTTATGTAAGTTACAGACATAAATTACAGGGAGGGCTGGCATTTTGCGAGGGAGGGTTGCAATTTATTACAAAGGCATTTTTGAAGGGTTATGCATTTGCTGAAGGGTCACCATATATTGCACAACTATAAGGAGGCACGATGTGGCTGATATAGTGCTTCACCCAAAAACATCAAATCATGATACTTGACCCCCCCCCCCCAATCACTGCAGTATTCTCCCCAGGAATAAATCAGAAACAAAATCAGCCAATTTACATAACAATAAGTTTTATAATAACATAATAATAATGGGTTCTTATATAGCGCACATATCCACAAGTACATGTGCTCAAGGCGCTTTACAATTATTATTACCCCTGGCCACTGGACCTAATATGATACCACTCAACCCCCCTGGGCAGCAAACAACAGCTCACATGTGCAGCCAAGAAGCGCAGCAGAGCTAAACACACACATTACAACCACTGTCCTACCAGGTACCCATCACTCCTGGGTGGGGAGAAGTAATGAGGAATAAAGTGCCCTGCTCAAGGACACAACACCATGGCCATGCCGGGGCTCGAACTCACCATCCTGTAATCGTGCGTCCACTGCTCTAGCCATGATGCATCCCAGTTTAATTGTTATGTAAGTTACAGACATAAATTACAGGGAGGGCTGGCATTTTGCGAGGGAGGGTTGCAATTTATTACAAAGGCATTTTTGAAGGGTTATGCATTTGCTGAAGGGTCACCATATATTGCACAACTATAAGGAGGCACGATGTGGCTGATATAGTGCTTCACCCAAAAACATCAAATCATGATACATGGGAGTCTATCAGGCAAACTATTGACCATGACCCCCCCCCCCACACACAACAAGCTATATCTGTACATTAACATATGTTTGATAATATGTGTAAATGTGTACTTTGTTTGAAGTGGGAAGTAAAACGTGCTTGTGTGTACAAGAAATTGGATTTTTGGATTTCATTGAAAATGTTGATTTGGGTACTATACATGGTAGTCTATGAGGAAACTATGAATAATTTTTTTCCAATACAAAAATTGGTAAATCTGTGTAGGTATGTATGCTTGATTATTGATATTAGTGTATTTGATCAGACTAGGGTGGTTACAAGTGGATATGTGTGCAAGAAATTGGATTTAGGAATTTCACTGAAATGTTAAATTCACTATACATGGTAGTCTAAGAGGAAACTATGAATAGTTTTTTTTTCCAATACAAAACTCAGTATATCTGTGTATTTATGTATGCTTTGTTATTGATATTAATGTACTTGATTAGTCTTGGGTGGTTACAAATGGATGTATGTGCAAGAAATTGGATTTTGGAAGTTCACCAAAATGTTGATTCGCTATACATGGTAGTCTAAGAGGAAACTATGAATAATTTTTTTCCAATACAAAACCAGGTAAATCTGTGTATTTATGTATGGTTGATTATTGATATTAATGTACTTGATTAGTGTTGGGTGGTTACCAATGGATGTGTGTGCAAGAAATTGGATTTTGGAATTTCAGCGAAATGTTGATTCACTATACATGGTAGTCTATGAGGAAACTATGAATATTTTTTTCCAATACAAAAATAGGTAAATCTGTGTATTTATGTATGCTTGATTATTGATATTAATGTATTTGATTAGACTAGGGTGGTTACAACTGGATGTGTGTGCAAGAAATTGGATTTGCAATTTCATTCAAATGTTGAATTCGCTAAACATGGTAGTCTCTGAGAGATTTATGATTTTTTTACCAATATAAAACATAAAACTATTAATATCTGTACATTCATAGACATTTGATAATTGATATACACTTTGCCATCTTTCCCATATGTATTTCTCTCTTGTCTTTCATCCGTTTTAACTTTTCATATCATCCAGCCCATGCATTGAAGAATTTGGCTCCTTTAAGCCGAATTCACAAAACCTAACAAAACACCTATTCTCTTTTCGTACTTTTTCGGTGAAAAAACTGACATGATGAGAATTGAACCTTGATTATGAGCGATTTCACATGTTGAGCGTCGTCTATCTCGTTTTAATTATGATAGAACGGGTAAGAAAGGTGTCGGTTTAAAAGGTCAGGGGCACCAATAATGAAGATTTCTATGCATTTTGCCCGCTCACTGAATACAACAATTCTTTCATAGCATCCCACTGCACAGAGCATATACAGTCTAACGTTTGACACTGGACGAAAATTGTGCTTTGAACTGGATATATTTAAAAAAATACGATGTCAGAAAGTTCAAGTTGTTGTACATGTAACCTTTTGTCTCTTCACACTAGAGATTAAATGTCACCAAAAGATAATCTAGGATGACCTCATCCTAGATTGTTAATTCGATATCCAAATGATCATGATTGTCAATGTACAACTTTCTCGTTACGGTCAAACATCTGTTTTGAAATGTCTTGTCAGATGTAATATTTTGGGTCGATATTTACACCTGTGGGCAAAAACACTGTGATAAGCTACGAGAAGACACCAGCGTTCAAATACGCCCACCTTTTGCCTCTTCGTCGTGTTCTCTGAGATCAATTTCCACGATACCTGCCCTACTGAAGAAGAAAAGACAGGTCCTTAGCAAAAAATAACGATGCACCCAAAACCATACATCAAATTATTTAACTTTTTTCTATTCAGGACGGGAGAAAGAAGGTCATTCAATTCTTTGACGTTAAGAAAGACCTTTAGGGTGCTAAATTTTTTTTTTTGCGTGGGCTGTAAGATCCTAACAATGTGCCTTTTGTTTGTTTTGATGTTTCTCGCCCTAAAGCGGTGCGAACTCTATGTCCCTTTTATCGGGTCTTGACACCCATCTTTCCTACATCCGTATGTACTGTTAGCTGTATTACATCCCTGGAAACCAGGTCATGAAATTATTCACTGTTGATAAAGAGCATCTTGTCCGTACACGTTTCCCACAATTGTGAGACAGACTCAAACCATCGGTGCTACATGCGAGCATTTCAATACTTACAGAAAAAAGAAAATTATCACATTTTAATGTCCGGATCCTTGACTAGAAGACGTGTATATACGTTTTCTGTAAACGTAAGCGACACTATGTACAGGCGACTTAAACTTTGTACATGGTATCTTTAAAAATATAAACTTCCAAGCACAAGGGATTTTTTTATTATACCATGGCGTAGGACTCACACATGCCAACTAACGCCAATTCGCCAACTACAAACTTACACATCCGCAAGGTACAAGGTCCATGAATGTTCCGTGTCAAAGGCACACCTCGATGGACATGTGACTTGTCACACTTCGCAGACACCCAAACTTCGGAAAGACTCATTGACTTTACATAAACATATAACCAGTATGTGTGAAAAGGTAGAACTGTGGTGGGTCACATTCGGTAAAAAAGACAAACTGTACCTAAAAAACTCAAATACACAGGAATGTACTGTTTTTACAGATCAGAAAGGTATTATTTAAATACTCTGAATTATGTTGACAAGGCTACATAATTTTGCAAATCTTGTGTTTCTTAGTATGCGAAATACTATCGCAGATTACCTATTTTTCTTTATGACTTCAGTGTACACAGCAAAAAATCATTTGCCCCTGTGACAGGCCCTGTACAGACCCTGACACAACCCTATGGTTACATGTCTGCGTCAGCAAAGACGTCCCATTGCGCTGACAGGGACTGATGTATAGGTATGTGGCCGGTGCTGTCATGATATGACAGGGCCTGAAGTTTCGACCTGTCCCATCACTGTATTTACAGTACTGTACACGGCAATGTGAATACAGACCTGTAACAGGCTCAGTAATTTTTTAATGTGCACACAATTATGCCTGCATTCATTTCTATTATGAAAATTGTCCCATATTTCTAAAAAATATTCACCCAGGAAATCTGACAATTTTCAGACCCGGACCTGTAACAAGGCCCTGTAAATGCGACACTAACACACCGCTGTTTGTATACCGGTGTTTCTGTCATGTGGTCACAGCAGTTGATACACTCAGAAATTCCATCAATATACATTCCTGTAATACCAGGCCTGATACAGACCTGTTCATACAGCCCTGATATTTTATCAATTTACAAGTCCTGTAACAGAGGTTATTTCTCAGGGAATGTTACAGGTACTGATCACACCCTGTTACAGGCATTTACTGTAATCTGCCTGTGCAGTTTTTTCTTGCTGTGTAATGATTGAGTGACAGGTTTGCCAAGTTGTGTATAACATGAAGTCAATGTTGTTTTATGTTTCTTGATGGGTCGAGATTTGTGCGGTAGAAAGATTGAAGTGTCATTTTATACACATTCGTGGCGTTTTCTCGAGTCCTTTTTCAATAGTTTTCAACTTTGCATTGCCTGTATGGTTTTACATATAAAGTGCACAATAATGGCATTTTTGTTAATAAACTGGACTTGCCCGTCCGAAATTTTTGACGGGCGAAATAACCTCAATCCTGTTTATTAAGCGGCTGTCTTATAAGAATCTGCAACGTCAAATGCGCGAACCTGGGATTGAGAACGGCGGCTTTAAAGAACCTTTCGTGTATCTTTCTTTTCTTCTGTTTCCCTTTCACACATCTTGTCTGAATGTTTACAAAGGTAAACGAGTCTCCAAGAAGTGTGTGTCTACAAAGTGTAAGAAGTCACGAGTCCATCGAGATGTGCCTTTATGCACACTGCCCCTTCCGATAGTGTCAGTCTGAAGCGAAGCAAAGAATATTTTACAGCGACTTCAACTTTCTGACATTGTATCTTTTCGCAAAATCTTGTGTCAAACCTTAAACAGTAGTCATTTATTGCTGTATTGTCCGAAGTTACAATTAAGGCTTTGAAATTGCGGAGGTAGAAAGCATAGAAATTGTGGTAATTTATGTTCCCTGTGACAGTCCTGTTTATCCCGTCCTTGTCTTACTCGTTCCAACGTGTTGAAAACGAGATATGCGACACCTACACATGTGCGATCGCTCTAGGTGTTTTCTTACAGAAAGAAAGAAAAAAGAGAAACCTTTAATTGTTCAATGTTTTTGAATTCAGCGTAAGGGAAGCAAATTCTTCCATGCGTGGAATAATAAATGTTTTTGAATTCAGCTTAGAGGAAGCAAATTCTTCCATGCGTGGGCTGTAATTGATTTATCCTCTGTATTTTATGTCATCACCATTAAAGTTATGCATGGTAAATGAATGTTCTCCTCGATTTAGTCCGTTGACTGTGTCAGCAAAAAGAGGCCCATGAAATCAAGTAGCGTTGCAAACCTAAAAATATATTCTAAAGCAGAACTAAAAAGCCATAATCCGTCAAAAGACTCCTGGCAACATAGGTCTAGCAAATTAAAGCGCTGTGAATGGTTTGAAGGCGCGGGGGGGGGGGGGGGGGGGTTACTCCTGATATTTTAATACTAGGATGTGCCGTGACGGTCCAACTTGAAAACATCTACCCAATGTATATATTACATAAATATGACCCATTGTTGGGGAATTGCTTGACTAATTAGTGAAATTTTCACCTTTATTCTGTGTCATGTGAAGGTTTTCCTAAAGCATGTTACTTTTGCTTTGTTATCGACCGATGCGTGGGAGCCTTCAGTAATTACAGGGGGTGGGCCGTAGTAATTCCGTACGCACCTGTACTATAAAATGTGACACTCCCTCTATCCTTGTGTCTAAAATGTGACCCTCCCTCTTGTCCGGCATTCTAAAACTTGACCCCCCCCCCACCCCAATCACTGCAGTATTCTCCCCAGGAATAAATCAGAAACAAAATCAGCCAATTTACATAACAATAAGTTTTATAATAACATAATAATAATGGGTTCTTATATAGCGCACATATCCACAAGTACATGTGCTCAAGGCGCTTTACAATTATTATTACCCCTGGCCACTGGACCTAATATGATACCACTCAACCCCCCTGGGCAGCAAACAACAGCTCACATGTGCAGCCAAGAAGCGCAGCAGAGCTAAACACACACATTACAACCACTGTCCTACCAGGTACCCATCACTCCTGGGTGGGGAGAAGTAATGAGGAATAAAGTGCCCTGCTCAAGGACACAACACCATGGCCATGCCGGGGCTCGAACTCACCATCCTGTAATCGTGCGTCCATGCTCTAGCCATGATGCATCCCAGTTTAATTGTTATGTAAGTTACAGACATAAATTACAGGGAGGGCTGGCATTTGCGAGGGAGGGTTGCAATTTATTACAAAGGCATTTTTGAAGGGTTATGCATTTGCTGAAGGTCACCATATATTGCACAACTATAAGGAGGCACGATGTGGCTGATATAGTGCTTCACCCAAAAACATCAAATCATGATACTTGACCCCCCCCCCCAATCACTGCAGTATTCTCCCCAGGAATAAATCAGAAACAAAATCAGCCAATTTACATAACAATAAGTTTTATAATAACATAATAATAATGGGTTCTTATATAGCGCACATATCCACAAGTACATGTGCTCAAGGCGCTTTACAATTATTATTACCCCTGGCCACTGGACCTAATATGATACCACTCAACCCCCCTGGGCAGCAAACAACAGCTCACATGTGCAGCCAAGAAGCGCAGCAGAGCTAAACACACACATTACAACCACTGTCCTACCAGGTACCCATCACTCCTGGGTGGGGAGAAGTAATGAGGAATAAAGTGCCCTGCTCAAGGACACAACACCATGGCCATGCCGGGCTCGAACTCACCATCCTGTAATCGTGCGTCCACTGCTCTAGCCATGATGCATCCCAGTTTAATTGTTATGTAAGTTACAGGCAGAAATTACGGGGGCTGGCATTTTGCGAGGGAGGGTTGCAATTTATCACACAAGCATTTTTGAAGGGTCATGCATTTGCTGGAGGGTCACCATATTTTGCGCAACTATAAGGAGGCAAGATGTGGCTGATATAGTGCTTCACCCAAAAATATCAAATCATAATACATAGGAGTCTATCAGGCAAACTATTGACCATGACCCCCCCACACACAACAAGCTATATCTGTACATTAACATATGTTTGATAATATATGTAAATGTACTTTGCTTGAAGTGGAAAGTAAAACGTGCTTGTGTGTACAAGAAATTGGATTTTTGGATTTCATTGAAAATGTTGATTTACTATACATGGTAGTCTATGAGGAAACTATGAATAATTTTTTTCAATACAAAAATTGGTAAATCTGTGTATTTATGTATGCTTGATTATTGATATTAGTGTATTTGATCAGACTAGGGTGGTTACAAGTGGATATGTGTGCAAGAAATTGGATTTAGGAATTTCACTGAAATGTTAAATTCACTATACATGGTAGTCTATGAGGAAACTATGAATATTTTTCCAATACAAAACTCGGTAAATCTGTGTATTTATGTATGCTTGGTTATTGATATTAATGTACTTGATTAGTCTAGGGTGGTTACAAATGGATGTATGTGCAAGAAATTGGATTTTGGAAGTTCACCAAAATGTTGATTCGCTATACATGGTAGTCTAAGAGGAAACTATGAATATTTTTTTCCAATACAAAACCAGGTAAATCTGTGTATTTATGTATGGTTGATTATTGATATTAATGTACTTGATTAGTCTTGGATGGTTATTTGCAAGAAATTGGATTTTGGAATTTCAGCAAAATGTTGATTCACCATACATAGTAGTGTATGAGGAAACTATGAATAATTTGTTTCCAGTACAAAAATAGGTAAATCTGTGTATTTATGTATGGTTGATTATTGATATTAATGTATTTAATTGGACTAGGTTGGTTACAATTGGAGGTGCGTGCAAGAAATTGGATTTTCGAATGTCAGCGAAATGTTTATTCACTATACATGGTAGTCTATGAGAGATTTATGATTGTTTTACCAATATAAAACATAAATTATTAATACCTGTGCATCTATGGACATTTGATAATTGATATACATTTTGCCATCTTTTCCATATGTTTTCGTCTCTTGTCTTTCACACGTTTTAACTGTTCAAGGTGTACAATGTAGTATACCACTGCATCGTCTTTGCTTGTGAAGCTTGTAGATAATGTGTATGTATTTTAAGAATCAATGTATTTCATCGGCGATTTCCTATTTAAGAAATATCAAACGAACATTCAAAGGCTTGGAAGTATATCATCTTCTGCTAAAAGTGACCCTCCCTCCAAGATAGGTTTGTAAAAAGTGACCCTCCCCCTTGGACAGTTTTCTAAAAAGTTACCCCCCCCCATTTTCCCGACCTACAGCCCCTGTAATTACTGAAGGCTCCCTTAGAGTTTTTTTCGGATGAAAAATCGACCCATGAATGGGGATTTTTTAATGAAAAATGACTCATTCGGGTGGCACACCTATATACCTTATTATGGCAGTAACGCCCCCGGGGGGTGGACGACCTTAGGGAGCCGTCATTATTTACGGCCTGGGGGTCGGAGGAATTTCATCGGAAACTCCGTAATTTCGAGTAACCCCCCCCCCCCCGCCAACCATGATGAATTTGTGTAACCCCAATCTCAAACTCAGAAATTTTAACTGAACCCCTCCTGTTTTTATTAAGTGAAACTGTTAGAACACCCCAGGGGGAGAGCACGAGAGGGGGTCCCCCTCTCGTATCGAAAATTTTGAGAAATTGATGTGTGTAAAGTTGCAATCTGAGAGTTGTTTCAATTTATTTTGCACTCGGTAAAATTGTTTGAAAATTACATTGAACACTGATATTTTTATTACATTTTTTGCATGATCAGTGTTTGAGTCACAATATTCAACAACCAAACAATGACAATACATTTTGTAAAAAAACAGTTCTCAGTTTGCCAGAGATTGAAGACCAAAGAATATGCAGGAATGGAAAATCTGTGACCTTCTTGTGTCATTTCTCCAGCTGCCAGCTTCTAATGAAAAGCCTCAATATGGTATGGTTAAATGTCAAAATGGTTATTGAACAAAGTCAATGAAAATATATGTTCTGTGATAATAAAGGATGAATTCACAACAGTTCAGTTTTGTCCTAGATCCTGTGAAAAATTTGAGAAATTGATGTATGCAATAGTGCAGTCTGGTGCAATCTGTGATGTGTTTTCGATTTGTCTTTCACTAGTAAAACTGGTAGAATACCCCAAGGGGAGAGCACGAGAGAAAGTGTCCTCCTCTCGCCTCGAACTCTTTGAGAAATTAATGTGTGGAATGGTGCAATCTGAGAGGTGTTTCAATTTATTTCACACAAAAAAATTGTGTAACCCCCTTCTTCCTCTCCACATTTTGAGCAACCCCCTTTAGGTTTTCAATTTTTTGAGTGACATCCCCTCACATTCCTCCGACCACCCCCCCCGACCGTAAATAATGACGGCTCCCTTATGGCGCGTAATCAACGGCAAAAATAAGCTCACAGATTCTGAGGTCAGTTGGTTTGGGAGGATTCGGAGATAGGATCCGAATTTAGGACGCAAGGACTCGAAGATAGGTTGATAAGATCCGGAGTCAGATGCCAACTATTGTCTTGGCCCACATTGTTCTTGCTTGAGTTCAGCTTCTTCCTCTTTTTCTTGTATCATTTCTCTGTCGACCTAGATTTCAAAACTGCTGCCTGTAAACTTCTTTCAAACTTGCAATATAGAGTCATATGGGCACTCGTGCACCATGACATTGAAATTTCAATTGATCGTATGACCTGGCGGCCATATTGAATAGTGTGAAAATCAACAAATGACTTACTCTCAACAACATGCACAGGGCAAATTCACTTAAATTCCTTGTGAAGAATACCTACTCATAGGTCACTCATATTGGCAATGAAATCGCAAGCAGTCCTTGGCCGCCAAATTGGATTTTCCTAAAAATGTAAAACAAGTCATTGTTTTAAGACACAGTCCCCACTTGTTAATGGGTACTTTGATTACAAGTCCTCTTCATTAATTGGGTCTGTGATTAAAAATACTGCGATAAAGATGGGGCTCAATGGCCGATAATGAGTTCCATGGTCCTAGAAACGTTAAACCAATCTCGGCTGTCACCCAAATGCCAAAGGTCATCAAATGAATCAATTAATTATTGACAGGATGTTGCCAAACATTTGTCCATCCTATGCACTGACAGAATATATCACCTGTACCATATTTCATAAAGTTCGATGCAGTGCTTCTGGACATTCACCCTAAAAACAAATATTCTTTATGTATCCCAAGTGTCATTGAATTGTATTGCAACACAGTGAGATCAACATCTGTAACAAGTTTAAGCAAATTTAATGCAGCATTTCTAGACATATGACTCTAATTAAGAAAGTTCATTAAGTATGCAAATATAATTACCATGACTCTTCTAAATGTCTGTAATTATGGCTGCAAAATATAACGCCAGTTTATGATATGCCTAACAAATTTGTATTCATAATGAAAAATACTAGCATATCAATTCCTCTAGCACAGTACATATCTACAGACATGAAATTGAGAATGAAACGCCTATCAGAAATGTAATTATTATTTGATTTTATCGCTCTCTTGATAGATTCATCATGATATTGTTTAAATTGTGTGTTTTTTTCCATCTTGTATGAATTTATTTCTTTTCCTTTATTATTACTTTGAAACACTGTTTTGGTTTCTTTTGAGTAACTTCCTCATTTGCTTTTGTAACGCTTTTCTTCCCTTCAGAGAGAAGTTGTGTATCTAATAATAAATAAATATAATCATGGGTTTAAAGCAATGGCAGCTCAATCATAGTTCTGTACCAAGTTTCATGAAATTTTATGTACTATTTCATGACATGTCAGCTTAGCTATGAAAATTCATTAAATATGCAAATTAGCAGTTAATTGACATGATACTGCTTCATATCACAAAAAATACTGATGTGCATATGTATGACATAAGTCGATGTCCTTTTACCAACTTTGAATGATATTGGTTGAAATATGTCTCAGCTGTGGCTTCGGACATGAAAAAATCATATCAAAATGGCCACCAGGCAGCCGTATTGCATCGAACTGTGAAACTGATTGACATGAATATGTATGTCCTTGTACCAACTTTGACTAAAATCCGTTGATACATGTCCGAGTTATGGCTCCAGACATGAAAATATCGTAACAAAATGACCATCAGGCAGCCATGTTGGATAGCATAGTGAAACCAATTGATGTGCATATGTATGACATAGGTCCCGAATGTCCTTGTACCAATTTGAAGATAATCGGTTGAGTTATGGCTCAAGATATGAAAAATCGTGACAAAATGGCCGCATGGTGGTAATTGGATCATGTTGTGAAACAAATCGATGAGCATATGTATGACATAGGTCAAGGTCCTTCTACAATTTTGAATAAAATCGGTTGAGATGTGCCTGAGTTATGGCTCTGGACATAAAACAAATTGTAACAAAATGGCCGCCATGCGGCCATATTCCATCGGATTACAAAACAAATCGACGTGAATGAAATCGCTCCAGGCATCTCTGAGAACTTTGCTTGCACGGACGCACGGACGCACCGCCATGACAAATCCTGTAAGTCCCCCGGACGATGTTCATGGGGACTATGTACTGTTCACTGTATTTACATCTCTGGAAACCTAATATTGATGAAATCATGTACTGTTGATACAAAGCGTCTTGTCTCACCATAGGGTCCTCGAGCTCCGATGATGATGATGATTAAACATTTAAAAATGAAGGAAAATAAAAATATATTTGGACTCAGTAAAGTTGTTGTTGTTGTTGTTGTTGTTGTTGTTGTAGTTGATAGTATTTGCAGAAAAGGACAAATTATGCGCTGCAAAATTCAATACAGCCTCACTGTACACAAAGCTACCTCTATGCTATACACACGCGCTGCAAAATTCAATACAGCCTCACTGTACACAAAGCTACCTCTATGCTATACACATGCGCTGCAAAATTCAATACAGCGATATTGAATTTGTTGTTGTTGTTTTTATTATTATTGTTGTTGTTGTTGTTGATAGTATTTGCAGAAAAGAACAAAGTATGCGCTGCGAAATTCAATACAGCCTTACTATACTATGCGCTGCAAAATTCAATACAGCCTAACTATACATGTGCGTTGCAGCCTAACTATACTATGCGTTGCAAATTCAATACAGCCTAACTATACATGTGCGTTGTAGCCTAACTATACATGTGCGTTGCAAATTCAATACAGCCTAACATTACCCAAGGGTTGTCACTTCATTGAAAAAAAAGTGTGTGGCAATGAAGTGACAACCCTTGGGTAATGTTAGGCTGTATTGAATTTGCAATGCACATGTATAGTTAGGCAACAACGCACATGTATAGTTAGGCTGTATTGAATTTGCAACGCATAGTATAGTTAGGCTGCAACGCACATGTATCGTTAGGCTGTATTGAATTTTGCAGCGCATGTGTATAGTATACTATAAAGGCTGTATTGAATTTTGCAGTGCATGTGTATAGTTTGGCTGTACTGAATTTGCAACCCATACTTTGTTCTTTTCATCAAATACTATCAACAACAACAATAACAACAACAACAACTTTACTGACTCCGATTATATTTTATTTTCCTTCATTTTTAATGTTTAATCATCATCATCGTCACCACTGATCATCATCATCGGAGACTGAATTCCCTATGGTCTGTACATCCCTCCAACAATTGTGAGACACTCAAACCAACGGTGCTGCTTGCTGCGAATCCGTAGCCTTTTTGCCACTCGGGTAGCTTGGCCAAAAGAACATGTCAAGGAGTGGCAGGGCTCGTTTTCGCAGCAACGGTGCTGCATCCGAGCATTTCAAGATTTCCAGAAAAACAACTTGAAGAAAGTTATCGTATTTTTAAGACCAATCCCTCGACTATAAATACGTGTATATGTATGTTTCTGTAAACGTAATCCATAATACCGGATTAATACTATGGACATTTGGACTCATTCGCCCTGTACATTCGAAACTTCTACTCGTGATGCCAATATGAAGCAAACGGGAAAATGTATTATCATGTCGTTGGTAAGAGAGTGTTCAAGCGTGGCGTGCGGCCCCTGTATGCTAATTAACGCCAACTCGCCATCAACAGACTTACACTATCGGAGAGCCGGGGCGCAAGGTTCACAGATGGTGGGTGTTAAAAACACACCTCGATGGACACGTGACTTTCTACCCTTTGTAGACACATACACATCGGAAAGACTCGTTGATTTTCCGAAAACATTGAGAAAAGCTGTGTGAAAAGGGAGAAATGTGGGGGTTCTCGTCTAAATGTGCGTATACGTAGGTCGATCGTCCAAGTACGATTAGTTATTGCGGAGCAAGCCAAAATTCTGGCATCAGAATTAAAATACTATACATTCGGTCAAAAAATGCTTAATTTCATTATTGCTACTTCTTCTTGTAACACAACAGAAGTTTCGAGGAATTTACTGTTTTTGCAGATTATAAAGGTACTGTTCAGACACTCTTAATTATGTCAAAAAGACTACATAATTTTATTGCAAATCTTGTCTTTTTTAGTGTGGCTTTTCTTCCCGCTGCTGATTAATTTATGAAGACAAGCAAAATCCTTCTTAGCTCTGCAATCCCTCACAAAAACAATGCTTGTTACATATCGAAGAATTAACATCAAAGTAGGATAGCACATCAATGGAGGCCATATGACCTAAAACATACGATAGGTCACGCTGATAATAGTTAATCCATGATGACTGTGTATCAAAGTGAGGCCCATTTAGCGTAACACATTTATTACACTATATTTATATGAAGTGTCAATATCAACAGCCTTCTACAACAATTTGGAAAGAGGTGTATGGAAGCAAAAGCAACTGTGATTTCAACATTCGCTGTAGCACGCTTCCACCTGTAACGGCCGAACGAGCATCCAAGAGGAACAGAATCATCGGAAATGTAGTTTTGAAAAGCTGTACAATGTGGACAATAAACTAGCGAGTTTTCGATCTTTAGGACGTAGGCAAGAGGGTCGATTCGTCAAGGACGGCTGGATAGTTTCTCTGAGGTCAGAGGCAGCCTGTTACAGTGCTAGAGTTGTCGCCAATGATATACAGTGAAGGTGCAACCACACATGCTTATGTTCGATATTTCGAGACACCTGTCTTCTAATATATCAGCCCTCAGTCACCTTGTATCAAAACACGAGCGGCGGAGGTGCAAACGTAATGCCACACATACCACCAAGTCTGCTTGAATTGTCCATCGTCAAGAAATTGCACCTTATAATACGTAGTTGACCAGAAATTAATAGCTGCATGACATCTAATTGTCCACTTGCTTTTCGAGGGTCGCCGATGGTATCCACTTCCTAGCAGGTTGTGATCGAGGGTCGGCGATATTCACTTTGAAACTTGTGCCAGAGAGAAAGACAAGATCCGTCATGTGATTTGACGTTGGCAGCGCTGTGCAACATGAACAACCCTAAATATGGTGTATTTCTCTGTGTAATATTCTTTAGCTAGCAAAAGCAGATCGACGACCACCGTAAGCAGCTGCCGGGCGCCACTCCCCCCACTCAGTCCCCCTTTGGTCTATTCCGCTCTGCATCTATGCGCCCCATAGACGTGTGTACATATGCCCTCAGGCATGTGTACACACGTCTATGGGGCGCATAGACGCACAGCGGAAAAGACCACGGGGGACGGTGCCCCCCCCCCCCCGAGGCTCCGATCAGTAGGTCAATCTCCCTTGATAGTAGCTCTGCATGGCACGGCTGTGTGTTACCGGGTGTAGGCGTCCCCACCGTAACATTCATATTTGCCTTCATGTCTCCTCTCTCTCTACAGTTCGTGAACTTGCAAAATACGGTAACTGCCTTTGTATTACAATTATTTACCAGATATAGTATTTTTTATCAAAATGAGGCTGAACAGCGTATATTAATCTTGGCGCAGTTTTGGTGTTACGTTGTAAAGCTCTAGAAATCTGTTTAAGACACCCTCTTCCGTATTATGTTCAGAGCATGAATAATCTGAACTGTTTCTGGTCAGCGCGCGCGTCACTTGAACAACAGCGCGTCACCCTTTTTTCCCTGTTTTTGGCCAGCGGCCGCGGCAAACTACTTACTGCTTCAGCTAGCTATAAATCAAGTTTAAGGGTCACTGGACACTGTCTGGAGAGAGGGCAGCTGACATATACCCAACATGTACTGATTGCTATGACACCAAACCAAACCGGCTGAAGAGAAAGAGAAAATTCTTTGGGGCGCATGATCAGTGACTGCATGAACAGTGTATATGTGACTATATTGATAAACTATAAAGCTGACCATCCTCCCTCCCTTGAGGGAAAAAAATAAAAAAAATCGCGTCGCCGCACCATTTTTAAAAGAAAGGCTTGACCAGAAACATTTCTCTTTTTTTGGCCTAATGATGCTGTAGAAATCAACAGATATCAGATTTAGCAGGGAAGCTAGCTATTTCACATTAATTGTCGCTTAGTAACAACCTTGGTAGAGGTCAAAGCTGAGGTCATAGCCTCACTTTGATGAAATATATGGTAAAAATCTTAATTTACTGTATGTGATAACTTCCTAAATATTCTAGGCAGGTAAGGACCAATATAAAGTGAAAACAAATGAGCTAAGGCTGCGTTCACAAATAATGATTGGGGGCTGGAGGAATCGCGATTGATCTTATATTTTTTCAGATCCCCCCTCAATACCCTAAAACAATTTCAAGTCCCCCATCTATATGATCAAAATTTTTCAAGTCCCTCCAACTGTCACAAGCCCGTATATCAGTAAAGGCTGTGCGGACAGAAAAAATACACATGTATCGCGCTGTTCCGCTCGCAGATGTTCAACACTACCCATTATTAGCAGTTTGTAAAGTCATATGCCTAAGGCGAGTTCGTAAATGGATTCAATTTTAAACGCATCATTGAACTTTTTGGATTTACATGTATCAGTCTAAGCCAACTTGAGTTAATCCATTCTGGCCAGGTCAAGTGCTCCTGCCGAAGAGCACACAAAATGACGATCATGAGAGAGTTGGCAAGTCGTGAAGTCTGGCTAATTGTCATATTGTAAAAACGTGAGCGCAGTGACCTACCAAAAATTTGTTTCAAAAGTACAAGACATATATGAATTATATGCTTCTCAAAATTGATGACACTGGAAGGTTAAAATATTCCATCAAATAAATGTTTTCATCTCTGAAATTTTGGGTGTAGTAATGGCAAATTTGGTTAAAAAATAATAATTTCATTTAGTCACATATTTTTTCATTTAGTCTTTACTGTTCAAATGTTTGCTTTTGTATCATTGTATGATGAGAATGTGAAAATTTAGAAAATCAAGCATGGTGACCCTATCTTTTTTCTTTAATATTTGGTTATTCTCATAAACCAGAATTCCAAAGTCCCCGATAAATTTTAAAGTCTCCTGGTCTTCTATGTGTTGCGCTCTGGCCTGATCTTGTGTACAAGTATGTTTCACTGTCATGAGTGTCATTTGACCTAAACTCTTCTTCAACTACTTTGCAAAGAAAGACACTTATTTTTTTATCCACTTGCCCTTCGGGCAAGTGGGGTGTTCAGTTCACTTGCCCGAATCGGAAAACCACTTGCCCAGTATAATTTACGTGTTTGAAAAAAGCTAAAACATTGGTTTTTCATTTCACGCACTTTATTTTGAAAATTATCATGATATCATGAGAAAATATCAGACATTCTCAAAGGGTTCTCTTCACACTTCTAAGAGTGCTGGATGGCTCATTTATATTCCATTAATTACTAAAGCCCCATTACCTGTATCTTTTAGCATTTTTATGTGATTTTACTTCTGAACTAAAACAAGTTTTTGGAATTTGCTCTTTGAGGGGTGGAATACAAGTATTGTTAACTGCCCAGTGCGACTGCATGTGCAATTTTGAACAAGAAAAATAATAAATATCTGCCCAAACGTAAAATGGCACCCCATGCAAATATAGCAAAACCAGTGTACACCGTGCATATATGCATTTGAATATTCATGGGAAATAACAGAGTTGTCCAATGTAATGCAAAGTGTTGAATGTTTTCAACTGGGACATGCTTTGTTTTCTTTTTAGTATGATGTGAAATCATAATAATGGTTATAATGCAAATTTACTTGTCCAATTTTTCACTAAAGAATGTTTTGTACACCAGTAAAAGACTAGATCCTGTAAATGGGTAGAATTAAAGAAAACCAGAGCAAATAGGAAGCCTTTTAGGTCAACAAATTTCAAGATTTACAGCTAGTGGGGATTTTCATATTCATAGAAAAAATTCTATTATTTCATATGTTTGTATGTCTACTTTCTTGGGGCTTAATGTACAAATAACAGCCATTTCAATTGTACCTTCAAGGTCTTTTTGCTTTTAAAGTTTTAACTTATCTATACAGAAAGAAAAAATCTGTAGCTATAAAGGAATGTTTTGAAGCTTCTGAAAAATAATGTACTTCTTTGTCATGTTTTTCCTGCTCTTATATCATACACCAGCCCTATAAAGTTTGGATTGCCATTGCACTATGCCAGTATCCTATGTTTTTCTAATAACCTAGGTGGTCTTTTTAATGCTCATGCGCAGACTAAATAGAATTAAAACCAACAACCTAAGGCGTCTGTGTTTTTCAATGTGTCTTGAACAGTCCGGGTCAGCTCCAAAATTGGAGACGCTATATCAGTGCGGACGCACATAGGCGATTTTTCCGTTGTTGCTAGGCGTGTCTATTCCAGATTCTGTCGTCGCTAAGGCGAGACGACGGGCGCCACCGAGTCGAAGCTGACTGACAGGGCGACACATCAGGTAAGCTGAGCTCTCCAAATTTCATTAAATTTTTACCGTTAAATTAGATAAATATGTTTTAAGTGCGTTGGTTCTAGTAGATTGATGGTCCGACAGTTGTTTTGATGGCTTTTCCCCAAATATTTGACATTTCTTTCGGAATACGGCAAAAACTTTCAATGTCAATTGTGGGTGGGTTGTGACATATCTGGCAGAAACTTGCGAAATTAATACCGTCGTTTGAGAAGTTAACATTTCCGTCTCATGGGTTTAATTTGTAAAGTTTTGGTAAATTTATTATCCTTACTCATCATTTAATGTGCTGGAGCAAAATCGGACTTGGGGAAGATCGGATGGCATTCTGAGAGCGATTTATTTTCAGCTATGTACAAACCGGAAGTGAGCCAAGGAGGCCGTACAACATGCCCGGTAATCGATTGCAACTAAAATAATATTGCAGGGTTTAACGGAACTGTTATTTTGCAGAACATCTCTTTGGGATGAGCGAAAAATCTTCCTCCGTATCTGACAGTTTCATTAGTTTCCATCACAACATTCTGTGTAGAGAAATAATATTTCTTCCCTTTTCATCAAAAAATATATACACAGATCTGATGACAAGCTCTCTGTTTGATATGCTAAAAGCTGCATTCTAAAATATAAAAAGCACTGTTTATGTGTAGGATAAAAATACTTGTGTCAATAATATGTACATGCATAAAACTCGTAAGGCATCGTTCACAAAAAACGGTTAAGGGGGCTGGAGGAATTCAGGGGGGATTCGAAATTTTTTGGTGAGGGGGCCTTGAAAATTTTGCTCCACCTGTAGGGGGAACTTGAAAATTTTTTGGTTCCCTTTTATGTTTTACATTTTCCAATTCAAAGTTTTTGTAGGTAATTCAATGAAAAATGAATACAATTTTTATGTCATCGAATTGTTGTAATGTTAGTAGTAATTTAACAAAATCTAGAACCATTTTTGTTACATTTCATGACTTTTATTTTGAACAAATCTAAACATGTGTGATTTGTCGTAAAAAGCCAAATGAGCCTAGTTACACAGGGCAGAAGCTACAAATGTTGATGATTTCTGCAATATTTCTATGTAATATATCAACTACAGTTTCTTGCTGTCTCCCTACAGCATGCTCAAACACACATATTCAGTTTGTCGACAAAACCTGTATATACAAATATGTATTTGGTGACAAATTTAATTAGAGTTCAGACTGACAGTCAGTGATACAAATGCATGGTACACATACACAGGCTGTGAAAGCAAGCTGAATATTGGACAGTTCAAGATGCTGTATGGAGTAGAACAAGAACTCAGTTGTATAAACTGAACAAAAATATTGTCAAAATTATCAAAGTATCACTATCAGATTCTGCCCTGCTACTGCAGTGTCACTGTTACTGCATACCTGAGCAGTGCAGAGATAGTTCTGACTCTGATGTACACGGTAGTTGAAGAAGAGTTTGGGTCAAATGACGATCATGACAGTGAAACATACAGGCCAGGGAGCAACATATGGAAGACCAGGAGACTTGAAAAGTTATCGTGAATTTTTGAATTGTGGCATACGAGAATAAATCAAATATTAAAGAAAAAGATGGGGTCACCATGCTTGATTTTCTATATTTTCATATTCTTGTCATAAAATAATACAAAAGTAAAACTTTGAACAGTGAGGACTAAATGAAAAAAATATGTGACTAAATGGCATTATTTATTTTTTAACCAAATTTGCCATTATTACACCCAAAATTTCAGAGATTAAAACATTTATTTGATGGAACTTTTTAGCCATCCAGTATTGTATATTTCTAGTAGCATCTAATTCATATATGTGTTGGACTTTTGAAACAAATCTTAGGTAAGTCACTGTGCTCAGTTTTTGACAACATGGCAATGAGCCAGAATTCACAATTTGCCTACTCTCTGATGATCGTCATTTTTTTGTGCTCTTTGGCAGCAACAATTGACCTGGACAGAGTTGGATGAACTCAAGATGGCTTAGACCGATAAATCCAAAAAGTTCACTGATGCCTTTAAGATGAATCAATTTAAGAACTTGTCTCAGGAATATGACTTTACAAAGTGCTAATAACAGGTAGTGTTGAACACCTGTGAGCGGAACGCCGCAATACGTGATTTTTTCTGCATACACATCCTTTACAAATATGTGGGATTGTGATAGTTTGGGGGACTTGAAAAATTTTGATCATATAGAAGGGGGGCATTTGAAAATTATTTATGGTATTGAGGGGGGATCTGAAAAAAATAAGATTATAATCGCGATTCCTTCAGCCCCAGAGTAAATGACTAGGTGTTGGAACAGCTTATGATGTGAGAGCTCTATGTGATCAATGCATGTACATTAAGAAGGCCCAAGGTGTATTTTTTTTTAATTGGATACATACCTTAAAATGTTATTTATAATTCCCATTTAATGTATTGTCATTACATTTGTTTTCTACTTGCAGATCACGGAACATCTATACAGTGAAAGAACTGACACAGAAAGTGCAAGAAGAATGTTTTGATTTTTTAAATTTAATTTTGCAATAAAATGTTGACCTTAACAATATTCCTGACTGTCCGGCAATTTTATTTAGTTGTGGCAATATGGAAGCTTGGAATAAGTGTTGTATGTGTTTCAAAAATTGTCTGGGTGTAGTACACTTCGATAAATTACAAAATGCATGGCACAGAAATATTTTATTCTATCTGAAATGAATACCAAGATGACTAAACCAAAATCTCAGCAGTCTTGCAATCATTTTTGAAGGCAATATATGTCTGGATGTGCGCTTAGACATAAGAGCAAATAATACCTGAAATATACAGTAAAGCCCCATTAGCTGTAAGCTTATCTTTTCTACACATGCACTTTGCAATGCTCACCAAAATATATTATCTGATTTTCAAAGATAGCTTTTGCATTCCCTGTCATTACTCGAATCCATATTTGGAAGCCAAAAATTATTGTATTGTTAAAAATCTAAGTTGTACATTCTTCACCAAATTTGGAAACTTTTTTATCACATTTTGGGAAGAACTTTGGCTTTAGTCACTTTTGATTGGAAATCATATTTAAAAATCATCCTAAAATACAGCTAATGTGCCTTAAAACAAAACACCTTTTTCTAAAAAAAAGGACGTAGGTTGTGTTACAATGATCAGACGTAGGCTTACTTTGTTAACAGAAAAGAAAAAATCATTTATAACAAGTTACAAAATGGATACGAAGCATGATTTCTGAACAAAAAGGCAATGATGATGAAAAATGAAATTCTAAAAAAACGACAGAGATGGCAAAGGTAATCGGTAGAGGGCGGCTTTATTTACTCGCTAGGTCATGGTCGATGGTGTTTTGGGCACATTTTAAGTTAACATTTCCGTCTCACGGCTTTAATACAAAAACCGAATACGTAGTCTCAAAACTTAGTATCTGCGCTATCGATCACTGGCCAAATCTAACTTGGGGACGACAAGGTGACGGAGTAAAACGCTAAAATTTAGGGCGGTGTGAGTAATTTTGAGGGTAGGAACGCACGCGACGACTTTGTTTTTCACCATATTTTTTTCAGAAAATGGACAATTTTGTGTCAAACGTCTGTTCCACCCCATAGGTTACCTTGATATCTTCCATAGTATTTAGTTTTTACGGCACACGGAACACGGGTAGACAGACCCTAGGCGAAAAATCTCCATGGTTTCAATTGCAGAATGCGGCGATATAAATTTGAATTTTTTCGTTCCATACCCCCCACGTAGAGAAGTTCGATTTGGTGCGTTCCGACTATGTGCGTCGCCACTGATACCATAATATTTTCTCCCACTCATTAGCCAATCAGCGACCAGCGCGCCATCAGTAAAAATATATTTCCTGGCAACCTCCACATGCGTCCTTCGTTACGTACGCCATACTGTGTCGAACTCCCGCGCCGTATTCTGTCATAATGTCGAACAGTTGTGTGGCCACTCTGTCAAAACACAATTTCAAAATCGCGTACCAGTTTTATTCTGGCTAAGACAACCAAACCCCATATATCGCTGTGATTCCTAGACTCTGGCTTGAAGTCCTGCGAAATATAAATCGTGTACCTACACAGATCGTTCAGAATACCCCATTTGTATCGGAGATGGCAGCGATACAAATTCTACCGTATGAGGAACAGTTGTGTGGCCACTCTGTCAACACATTTCAAAATCGCGTACCATTTTTAGTCTGCGTTTGACAACTACAAAACAGGTATCGTTTAAAGCTCTGACATTGCTCTTCTTTCTTGCAAAATTTTATACGCGTACCTACACAAATAACCTTTATAACAGTATTTCTAATAGAGATGACGAACATCCACAAAATGATTCTCGGTACTTGAGCGAAATCGATAAACTGGGGGTAGAAATGAATCGTCAATATTTCGAATATTTGTCCACTAATCGGACTCCTTGTTGGACATGACCTTCTGCAGAACACGTGGATTATGTTGACTGTCGAAATTCGTCGAAATTCACAAGACAGGGGCTTAATAAGCGGCCCAAAACTGCCGATCACACTTAGTGGGTAATTTGTGACCCAGCGTGACCTGTACTTTATTAATGATGTAATCTGGTCGATGATTGGCTGAATGCCGGAATATATTATCATAATGAGTCTCCAATTTTGGAGCTGACCCGGACTGTTGAAAGCTGAATTTCTCGATGTCAAACTCGCTCCAATTGCTTCTTGACAGTCATTTTAGAATGGGAAAATTCACAAACAGAGAGGTTGGTCGCCACGGACAAGTAACTTTTGGCTTATTGACCTGAAAATTAAGTCAGTGTTTGTTGAAAATTCAAAGACTTGACCCGTTGACACCAAATATTGCTCAGGACTTCATTGCATGCGCGCGATCTTGCCACTGACTTTGCCACTCACTGTCCTTAAACAAGTTAACATTGAAGAGTAGGTTTAGTAAAAGTCCAATTTTATGTGGTGATTTTTAACCACTGGACTTTATTTTAACATTATTATAAACGTTCATACAAAGCACAAAACCCGCTGTGTGTTTCTTTTTTTACCGTATCGACATATTGTGAGACACCGTAACTTCACAGTCAGTGCAATGAACTTTGGTGAACGTACGTTCCACCAGCTAGCAGCTGAACAGCTTTTTCATATGCAAAATCAGCGTACGGTAATTTACCGGTACCGGTGTATTGTTTGAACTGGATTTTATTGACAGCGATTATATGATTCTTTCGTCAACTCTTCATGCAATTTTATGAAAAATCTTATGGAAATGTTCACAATGACTTAATATGATTATTTTTTGTTGTTTAAGTCCATGTTCCCTCACCAGAAATCGCTCTCGTGAATCGATTTCTAGGTAATTAATTTTTGCACTTGTCCCGTCGGGCAAGTGGCATCGGAGGTTCACTTGTCCGAACGCGACTTTCACTTGCCCGCGGCAATCGGACAACCCTTAGTGTCTTTCCCGGCTTTGTACATCAAAGTCAAAGCACAGTCCCTGGACTGTGGTCAAAGCTATCTTTGTCACTGCTCAGGTATGCAGTGATAGTGACACTGCAGTAGCAGAGCAGTATCGGATAGTGACACTACCCGTAGGGAGTAGCTGTATTAACTTTGATAATGTTGACTATATTTTGTTCAGTGTATACAACTGTGTACTTGTTCTACTCCCTGCAGCATGTTGAACTGTCCAGTAGTCATCTTGCTAACACAGCCTGTGTATGTGTGCCATGCTATCACTGACAACTGACTCTAATTAAATTATCACGTAATACATATTTGTATGTACAAATTTTGTCGACAAACTAAATATTGAGTGTTTGAGGATGCTGTAGGGAATTCCCAGCAAGAAACTGTAGTTGATATATTGTACGTACAGAAATATCGCAAGAATTATCAACAGTTGCAGCTTCTGCCCTGTCACTGGGCTCAAATTTGTTTTTTTTCACGATAAATCATACATGTTTAGATTTTTCAAGATAAAAGTCATGAAATGTGATAAAATGGTTCTAGATTTTTTGAACCAATTGGATGACATAAAAATGGTATTCATTTTTCATTAAATTACCTATAAAAACTTAGAATTGGAAAATGTAAAACGTAAAAGGGAACAAAAATTGTTTGAGGTTACAGCACGGGGTCATAAGGCGTTATCAGTCATATTAAGTGTGTCAAAATATTAATAAATTCATGATTATGAATACTGTTGATAAAAATTAAAATATCACGCATTTGTAGCCCAGACCGCAGAAATACCTGTCAAAGTTCTGGTTCTGCCTCGATAGACTCTCTATACACTAAATAGTGTTAGAATAACTTGATAAAAATATTTCTATTATTATTGTATACAAACAAAAGTACTCTACAGCGCTCGGATCCAGTACTTAATGACGATCAGTATTTATGTTAAATTAACGCAGTTGTAGTGCAGACCCTCAGAAATATGGTCAATATAGTGACATCTCAACATTGCCCGGTAAGTTGATGCACAGTTACATATTTCTGAGGGTTTGCACTACAACTGCATGAATTTAACATAAATACTGATCATCATTAAGGATTTGAGCGCTGCAGAGTACTTTTGTTTGTATAAATAGTAATAGAAATATTTTTATCAAGTTATTCATAATCATAAATTTATTAATAACAGGGTTTATACTACAACTGTGCGAAACTGATCATTATACAGGATTCGAGTGCAGTAGGGCCAATTTTTAAGTACAAAAAATGACATGAACATTTAATTTTTATCAACAGAATTCATAATCATACATTTATTAACATTTTAACGCTTTTGCTATAGGCCTAACTAATAACGCCTTATGGCCCTGTGGTTAGAGCTAGGTTATAGCAATGTAATTTAATTCTAGAAAGACTGTAAATTCATTTATCAGCTGACTGCAATTCAACCTAAAGCTCATCGCAACAGATTTGTAATTAAAGGCGTAGTAACTGTAAGTATTGAAATTAATTTTTTTCAGATTTTCTAGGATGTGTCTACAACAGTGTCTGGGTGTATAGCCACAAGGTATTGAAATACCCCAGTGCTCAGCTTGTTGACATTGACTGTATATCTGTATCCTGTGTGGTTAGTGTTGAAAATCAAATTCAGGTCTAGACTTCAAGTTCAGTTTCCAACATTAAAAATGCATGCGACACACTGACACTATTGGGTAGTTCAAAATGCTGTAGGAAGTGGATTAAGAAACTTGACTGTACTTGATATTCAAAATTTTTGGTATACCAAAAACAATTGTCAAAAGTTAGAGTTAATGAAGCTTTTACACAAGGAACAAAAATATTGAAATCAGAATATCAAATTTTCTTCGTTAATGGTAGGGGGTTGGCCATCAACATCATCTTGTAAGGGGGCCATCAAAAGATTTTTCGAGTATGGCAGGTGGGTTCTGTTATTTTGATGGAAAGGCAAGAAGCAGCCCATCCCAGGCTTAACGCCTGAACGCTCCTACAAGTCACCTTTATTTGCGGTGAAGTACATGCCGGATGACCCTTCTGATGAAGACAAGTGTCAGAGGGGCTGTTCACAGTGTAACTAACCACAAGTGAATGTAGGTTGAAGTCTATTATGAAAGTCATTACATGTCACTCACTTGTTCGGTGTGTTTATGTTATTTGAAAATATGTGATTTGGATTCACACGATCCCATTATAAGTTCTTTTTCTACTTCCAAAAATCTAAAAATCTATTAAAACACCAACTATTTAGCTTGCCAATGCGTCCACTGAGTTCAGTAAGCAACAATAACAATGCAGTTTACACATGTACAGACTGGGTTGACAAGCTCAACACAGTGTGACTAAACGTGCTTTGCAGAGTTAAACAAGAAACTGTTGCTGGCATTAAAAACAAAAGTGGTAGAAAAAATCAAAAGTTACCAACAGTCGTTGGCCCTTGAAATTACAGTATGAAGGATGATTATATGCTCCCGATGTTTGGAGTGTCAATAATTCTACACAAGTATAGAAAAGCATTGCACGATGATGAAGTTGACTCTCATTCTTCCAAAAAATTTTATTACAAAGAAAAAATCATACAAATCTATTATTTGTTCTTGTACAAATAGATCAAATAAAACTTTCAACTAATTTCAAATTGCAATTATTTTTACATTTGAATTCATTTATAGTACTCCTTTTTTGAAAATCATACACAAACCTTTCAAAATATTAATATGGTAAATCCAACCACATGAAACACTGAATTATAGACCAAAAATGTCAAAATATCTGGAAAAATAAAATTGTATGAATAATCAAATAGAATGATTTTTAATCAGCAATATGCATTCTATAGTGATCTCTATTTCACTATGCATCCAGAGAAAAGATGTCATGTTTTTCTATCAAAGAAAAGTACATATTTTATCAGTATCTTTCTACCAAGTTTATTGAAGTCAATGGTTTACCTTTTTTTTCCACCATTTGATGTGGTAATTTTAAATGCAATTATAATTTTCAACATACTGATAATTTCTGAATTACAATCAAATCTTAAAACAATATTTTCTAACTTTATAATTTGAAGAGTCCTGACAGCAAAGCGGTTGAAATCAGTCTGTAAAAACAAAACATGCATATCAAAACAACTACACAATGTAAATAAAAGCACAACATTTCTTTCAGATTCAAAGAAAATATATGATACACTTGCATGCATACTCTGTCATACAATGTAAATATTTGAATGAAAGACGGAAAAAAGTAGGTAAATACCAGAATATAAAAATAGCTTTCTAATCAAACCAAGTAAAAGGCCAGATAGGCTGTGAAGACGGTGGGATTTCTTGTCAACTACAGTGTCAATATTGTGTTGAGATATGCTCCATGGTTAACTTCTATTCATTTTTCCCTTCAATTCTCCTCTCTTTCTACAATTCGGAACTTGCAAAATCCAGCAATATCTTCACCTGACAATTATTTACCAGATATAATATTTTCTATCAAAATGAGGCTAAACAGCATATATTAATCCTCTTTCTCTCAAGTGATATTTATTTCTATATTTTGTCTATGGAGCCTGGTAGAAAGAGAATTAATCTTGTGTAGTTTTGGTGACTACATACTTTTAAAAAACACTAAATGTGTGCATCAGACACCTACTTCTGTAAAGTTCAGAGCATGAATAACCTGAACTATTAGATAGATTTATTGTATTTCTAGGCCTCCGGCCCCTATACAAAGGAGTTACATTCCAGATGAAATAATTACAAATGAACAAATAATTATGGAAAAAACCGCCAATATGCCAGGAACAAAACAAGATTAATTTACATAACATATCACTTCTTTACGTAAATGAAAAGCCTTATAAATGTATGTGTATATCTGACGTAATAATTCTTTATCAGATGTGCGTAAAAGGCGATAAAATTTACAAAGATTAGGATGTATAATAAAGTCACTGGGAAGATATCTTATTCGTAAATCTGTGTAAGCAGGGCATTCAAATAAAAAATGGTATTCATCTTCAACCTTGTTTGATTTACAAATTTTACAAAATCTGACACTACATTGAGTACCACTTCGTCTGCCTTCTTCAACGTTTAATGGCAGACACGCACAACGAAACATGCAAAAATTTGGCGGAATTTGAAATTACAATTCATAAACAAATATTTTTCAGGTTCTAAAGCACTCTTAAAACAAGTATACGAACGCATTTTTTGTTTTCTATTCAAATTTGCCCACCATTGCTGTTTAGCAACATCTTGGACTCTAGTAAAAAATTCATACAAAAACCTTTCCTTGTTACCCACTTCCTGGGCTAGCCATACGTAACCAAAACCGTATGAATACAAAATATGTTTTATTGAAGTTGCCCAGTTTTGCTTGCCAAGAGAATTTAAATTATAAAGCATGACGTAAGCTTGGCGTGGCAACCTAGTTGGTGGCAGTTCAGTTAACTTAAGCCAAAATTTCACACAGCGTTGCAGAGTTCTGACAAAAATGGGTAATCTACCACATTCTCCAAGCACTGCTTCATTCGTTGCACTGGAAGGCAGACCCAAAAATAACCTACACCATTTACGTTGTACCTTCTCAGCTTTGTCATAGTATTGATAACCCCATATTTCTGACCCATACATTAAAATGGGGAGAATCATTGAATCAAATAACTGAAAATGAATTTTAAAAGGAAAACCATTCAACTTTTTGGAAGAAGCATATAATGCCGTTAACGCTTTGTTGGCTTGGTCAGTAAGTGTCGATACTGCTTTCCCCCAAGTATTTCTAGATGAAAGTAACAAACCCAGATACTTATAATAACTTACAACATCTAACATTTGACCGTTTAAAAACCACTTTTCAGAACGTGCTCTATGGCCACCTCTGCGGAAAACCATAACTTTGGTCTTATCAATGTTTACTTTCATTTCCCATTTTTACAGAAAAGACTTAAAACATCAATTAACTTTTGTAGATTTACAACACTGTCTGCAAAAATGGCAACATCGTCAGCAAATAACAGAGCAAATAAATTATAAATGTCTTGTGTTAACTGAATCCCCAAATTACCAGAATTTACTAGCATGTCGTTCAGTTCTTCAATAAAAAAGGTAAAAAGTATTGGGCTCAGCATACAGCCTTGCCTAACCCCTACAGGACAATCAAAATATTGTGATACATAAGACCCTGATTTAACACAAGACTTGACATTTGAATACATAGAATGTAAGATATACAACATTTTTACCTGATACACCAAGAAGTGTCAATTTATACAATAGCAAGGAATGATTCACTCTATCAAAAGCCTTTGAAAAATCTACAAAAAGGCAATAAAATTTTCCACCAGGTCTACCAAGGTATTTTTGGGTAATCGCATGTAGAACAAAAATGTTATCGACAGTGCTGTGATTCTTACGAAAGCCTGCCTGACAGTCAGACCTTATGTTATTGGACTCTGCCCAGATAGATAATCTTTCGTTTAAAATTGATGTAAAAATTTTTCCAAAAACATTAAGCAGTGAGATTCCTCTGTAATTGTTAACTTCGTTTTTATTCCCTTTTTTGAAAAGAGGGATAATGACACCTATAGCCCAGTCCTCAGGAAAATCTCCTGAGTCAAAGATACTATTAAATAAAATGAGAAGGAAAGGAGTAATAACAGCGGATGAAAATTTGAAAAATTCACCCGGGATTCCGTCAACTCCTGGAGATTTAGCAGATTTTAATCTTTTAAACTTAACAGTATTTCATCTTCTGTAATACATTTATTTAGTTCTCCGTCCTCGGCTTGCATTTGAGAAGGCGATGAAACTAAATTACTTATAGCATCTTCGACAGTTTCACGAAAAGACTGGTCACTTACATCAGTGTCACTACATTGTACATAAAGGTTTTTAAAATAATCATACCATTCATTTAAACTGATGACATTTGAAGTATGGCTTTTACGGTTCATACATGTCTTCAAAATCTGCCATATGTCTGAAGAACCACCTTCCTTGAAAGCTTGTAACAGTTTCTCCTTAATGGCATCTTGATAGTTTGTTTTTTTAACTCTACAAGTCGCTTTAAAAACTTTCTTTGCTGTCAAATACTCTTTAAGTGAAGAATATGAGCTTGTTTTCCGAAAATCTTTCAACTTATCGTACATAAGTCTTTTTTTGAAATAACATGAATCGTCAAACCAACCTTGTGTTTTACGACTATTTCTGTTACAATCTGAAACTTTCATACCTTCACCTGCAAACTGCAATGCACTGGTAAATTTACGAATAGCTGTATTTACATCAGGTAAGATGGCAATAGCATCTTTGAAAGAATTTGATGTTTCAACAGAAGTGACATTTTCTAAATACCTAGATTTACTATTTTCTGACCAACGGTAACGAACAAGCTTTGCGCATTGGCCATCACCACTTGTTGTAGAGACAATGTCATGCGTGGTACTTGACAGTAAATTACAAGATAATGCAAAGTGGTCAGATTCAGTACGAGGTATAATGTCAAAGTCGTTCACACACTCAAATAAATCGGCAGACATGATCATGTAATCCACAACGCTGGCTCCCAAGGCTGTTGCACAAGTAAAATTCCCAACACTATCACTGCCAGCCCTGCCATTCAAAAAATGTATGTCCATTCCTTTACATAAATCAATCAATACCTTGCAGCAGGTGTAACCACGTCATCCTTTGACCGACGTGGACTGTCAAAAACACTTGGGATATAATTTACATTTTCCAATACCGGAATGTGTGCTACTGAATCGTCGGTTATATAATCGTCAAGTCTACCTGTTCTGGCGTTGAAATCTCCTGCCAAAATAATATTATTACCGTCACACACATTAACCAGATAATCATCTAGTTTAACTATATCTTCTAAAGAGTTGTCAGGACGTAAATAGCAGCAACAAAAAGTAACATTTTTATCAGAAGAAAACAAAGAATTTTCAAACTGTAGGAAAACACAATTTTCTATAATGTCAGTTTTACAACTTATAATTTTGTTGAAAATCCACTTTTGACATAAACCGCAACACCGCCGCTGGGACGCCCTTTTTTTGAGCGTTTGACAGCAGGATAAGAATACTTTATAATCAGAAAGAAATTTACTTTATCGTCTTTTACACAAAATGTCTCTAGTAAGCAAACAATATCATATTTCGCACACAAGGAAGAAAATTCTGGATTACCAATATTCCTTTTAAGTCCTCTGATGTTCCATACCAACAGAGAAAGTGACCTGACATCTCTACAGTATGGGCCTTGACCACATCCCTATTCAGTGCTTCACCTCGAAAGTTGTACGTACGTTCGATATCTGCCAATAACCTGAACTGCAGATAAAAGAAGCAATTACATTAATTGTGATGTAGGAATCAACAGAATATCAGATTTTGCAGGCAGCTATTTCACTCTGATTGCCGCTTAGCAACAAGCTAGGCAGAGGTCACAGCTGAGGTCATCTAGCCTCATTTTGATGAGATGTTTAATATATATGGTAAAATCCTATTTTTCTATATGTGGTAACTTCCCTAACTATTCTAGACAGGTAAGAACCAATATCAAGTGAGAACAAATGAGCCAATCCCTTAATCTGATTTTTGTTAGATTTCTGCAGTGCACGCTATTGTTTTCACAAATTGCAATGAATATAGTGTGTTGAGTAATCTAGTTTTCAGTGTCTCATGGGACAGAAAGTTCAGATAGGGTACTCGGTGAAACTAAACAATAGTGATGTAGGGGCTTCGTCAGTTACAAAACAATAGTTGTTATAATAATATTAAGTCAATCTAGTAAGGTAAGAAAGTAATGTAACAGAAGTGCAAACTGCTCAAGGCAACTTTGTAAAAATTCTGAAACCGATACTACTTGATGCATGGGCAAACTGTCCACTCACACAATGCATACTGTGATGTTAATCCCTATATGGGTCCTCCCTGATGGGACAGTGCATTGTGGGATATCTTGAAAAAAATGCAGCCATTTTGCAAAATGTTAACCTAATCATCATTGATAAATACATAAGCAGCCATTTGTTGTTTCTCTTTGTGTACAGTAAAACAATTAGCTAAAACTCACAATTTTCTTAGCAAATATATGTTCATAAAAACTGTATATATGGACATTCTTAAGTTTTATCTAACAATCTGTACTAAAATTACTCAGTCCTCATTGGTATGCACTTGATACACACAGTAGATGACCAGGGAGAAAAACTATTATTTTAAGACAAGTTTCCCTTCCCCAGCCTGTCAGTCAAAGTTTGACAATGTCCACTGTTGGCAAGAACAATTTTGAGCTCAAAAAGTATTGAAATTACGGCATGCTGCAACCATCATCTACTACTTCATGGACTGTTTTGAAGAGAAAATCTGAAAGAAAAATTTCACTGAAGAACTAAAACCAATTTCCTTCTCATTGGAAGTACTTTGTTTTGTTAGTCTGGAATCAAACTTTGCCTTTCAGTCAATCACTGTGCTCTTTTGATATTTGGGCAGAAATGGCAACCTGGCACGAGACAGAACTCCAACATAGATGCTAACAAAAGTAAAATCCCGATAAATTTACAACCAATCAACTCCAGGCTATTATCAGTGATTGAATTCAAGTCATGGTTGGAATTCTTTGACATAAAATCTCTATAAAACGAAGATTTCACTCTGAAAGACTTTTCAAGCAAATTTGATAGTGCAGGTTATAATATTGAACTCACAGTTTACGTCGTCTAAAAACCTTTATGTTAGCTGCATTTCTTTTTCAGATCTTAAAATCAATAATGCAAGAGAACAGAGAGATATGTTCCATATCTGCACCTTCCTTTCTTGGAGAATCTGAATATTGTTGATAAACAAAAGCTACAACAGTAAAGTCCAACTTGAATCATAAAGCATCTTACATTTTAAGTACATTGTTGTTTTTGACGCTAACATCATGAAATTCTTGTCACAGTGCTTCTTTAAGAGCATAAGAAATAAAGCTGCTGTATAAATGATAAAAAATGCTCATTCTTTCATTTACACTTGTTCTTTTTTCAGCAAGATATTTTCAATTAAAAACTGTCATGTAACAGAGTTGATATCAGCATCTGGGCAAGCGCCCCCTTGTGTCATGATTTGTGGTAACTTGTGAATTGTTGTTTGTGATTTCTTATCTCTAATTCTCTGCAGCAGCTACTTTGTAGATGATGGAGTCCAGTTTGGTGGTCTTGTCATCATAACTGTTTGAAAACATCACCATGACTGTTCCATTCATCTCAAAGGTATGACAGGAGTAGGAACCGTGGGTGGCAATATCTAGCATGTGGGTCACAGTTTTGCTGTCCTGGACCTGGTCCACTGATGACATAATGTTGTACGTGTTGCCATCGAAATAGTTGGACAGCACCAGATACAGGCCCTTGTTTACAGTGAATGGACACATCATGGTTGTACCTTCTGAGGGGATTGTGGTGGATACTACAAAGGTATTGTTCTTCCACACAAACAGTGGTGATTTCTGTTTGTATTTTTGATCAATTTCATAAATGACATCGATAAGGTACAACGAGCCATTCATGTAGACCGGCACGGAGGCCCAGGATCCATAGTCCGTTCCTGGCAAGCTTTGATACAGTTCAAATTCACTGTCATCAGCCTTCAATTTGTAGACTACTGATTTGCTGACATAATTGGCGACAGCAAGGTACATGTTACCCTGCCAAATGATCGGTGCAAAATGATGTGCGCCCTCTGTGGCAAGATCTTGAAAGTGTTCAAACTGTTTCTGGGAGGCATTCCAAAGATATACAGTACTGTTGACCGAATACTTTATGCCATCGTAGGCGTTAGCCAGCGCTAGGAAGTGTAAAATCTCATTCTTGGATGATTTCACACTAAAGTGTTCAAAGTCAAATCCTCCAATTGACTTGAACTTTTGAAAGTTTTCAAACTTCTGGGTGGCATTATTCCATTTCAGTACGGGAGAATTTGTCGCATACTGTGTCCCGTCGACAAACTTCGCAATGGCAAGGAAATATTGTCCGTCAATTTCAAAGAACTTTGCTGCATTGGCATTGCTCACTTTGACCTGCTGCGCCAGGACAAACTTGGAGGCTTTGAATCGATACACGTCACACTGTGTATCAAAGCTGACCACCGCTAGGAATCTCTGCTTATTTATGGAAAAACTGTGAGACCGCCTTGCTGAAGAGGTGGTTATCTTCTGAAATGGTTCCAGCGTGACCTTAGCTGCACGTATAAAAGATGTTTTCAAAACATTGGTGAGTTGTTACATGTTGACTCTTAAAATCGACATTTTGTGTATGCTTTCTGTGTCAGACTTTGAAAAGTAGCATTTCAAATTAGAGTAGTAACAGTTTCATCACTTGTTTGTATCAATTTTTTCTCTACAGGAATGTTTGAACTATTTTGCTTCACAGTGGATGATGAAAATTATGGTTCAGAGCACAAATGTTTGGATAAGAGAAGCAAACTGGCTTTAATTAAAAGTATTTGAAATGCAAAATGGCCAGCCTTCTCTGTGTTAAAGGGGGACTTCAGTGTTGTTGTTGACAAGTGAATTCTGGTTTTGGCTTGAATTCAATGTAAACAGTTGAATAGTGCATTTTACGTGTGTAGACATTGTGTTGAAAAGCAAAGAGCTGGTATTTAAACATCCTTTCACCGAAACAAAAGTAGTAAAAAAATCATCAAAAGTTAAATCTGCTGGCCCTTCAAGCCATTCTCAAAGTCTATAAACACATAAAGATAAAGAGGAAGATGATTCAACTTCTAATAGTAAATTCAAGCAGAGAATAATCCTTCAGCTCTTCTTCAAACTTGTAACGCCATTGCCCAAGCTAAGTATACCAAGTAAACAAACCCCTACACTGGGAAATAAACAATTACAAAAAATTGGTCAGGTCAACCAGGACATTCCCTTGATTATTGACTTAAAAATTAAATGACCCTGGTCATGCAATGTACAGCAAAAATGGAAATATGAAAGTTTTAATACTCTTCCCGATCAAAAAACCTCAACAATGCAGTGAGCTAAAAATCTGACTGAGACTGTATCTTTGTGTCACTGCAGTACAACTAGACAAAGGGACCATACACGAGGCAAATTTTGTGATGTTTAAGTTCAAATAATAATAATAAGGGATGTGTTTTTTGTGAAGTTTAAAGTGAAGGCCAAATAGAACAGATCAACATTGACTGGTATTTGATATGGTGACCTAGAGACAACAGGAAGAGGATATCGCCAGGAAGTTACAGTGACTTTTGACAATGAAATCCGGGATGTAGGAAATAGCCAGCAGCGGCAAAATACCAGGCTGTCAACTAAAATTTACAGGCTGTGAAAATTATTGATTTAAGAACTGGGACATTTGATGAACTTATACACTACTTATAACTGCCTATATTTTTGCCACCTGTGACCAAAATTTTACTACACCCCTGCTGAAAGTGACCGCACTGAATCTGGTGTGTTCCTGCTTCCATATACACATAAAACCACATCATTAGGTTGGCGGCAGACAGCTGGGGACAGTCTCTCCAAGTGCCGCCATCCAAAGCCCTAACAGTTTAATATTAATTTACAGACTTCTTCACTGAAATGTTGTACCTGTAGTTGAAAGCTTTAATTAGATAAATACCATTCAAAGAAGTCATCAGTTGCTATTTTAAAATTGTGGGTGACCTTTCCATATGACGTTAACCTTGACAATATCTCTCACATTGAAACCTGGTGTTTCTCTGAAATAAGTAAAGACATGGGTCGATTTTTGATGCAGATGTAAGTAATGATTTTAAAAAGACTATCAATTTCTAGGTGTTGCATTATGAATACTTTAGCAAGTGTTTTTCAAGTAGCAACCAAAACTCTGAACTTGTTTTGATTTGAGGACATTCATTCTTCAGGGAGAGGACATTCGATACCATCTCAAAGTCAGATGGAAATGTGTTGAAACTTAGTGAATTAGTTGTCATCATTTTTTGATAGTGACCTTGTGGAAAGGGTTGGAGTACGTCACTACAAAGAATGGGTGACCGCTAGATGTATCAGTGCATTCTGATTTGTTACAGACTGCGCATCATAGGCGTAGTGTGTAAATATACACAGATTTGAACCCAGTGCGAAACAAAACCATAGGCGCACGACGAACTTTAAAATCACTTGTCTGTAATAGAATGGTGAAACATGCATTTTATTAATAACTGTGCAAACAGAAATCGTGCGGACAGCTTTTGAGACATCCAGTGAACAGCGCCCATCAGTGCAGTGCACGGCTATGGCCGCTCAGCTCTGTTGTTACTTACTTATTCGGCGAATTTAAAATCACTTGTCTGTAATTGAATGGTGAAACATGCATTTTATTGATAACTGTGCAAACAGAAATCATGCGGGCAGCTAGCTTTTGAGACATACAGTGAGCAGCGCCCAGAGCACTGCTGTGGACGCTGGGCTGTCTTGCACACATTATATTAAAGGTGAGAAAGTATTCGGAAAATAATTTAAATAAAATCCGTAAAATAAAACGTTGTTAGCAACCCTGGAGATTCAAACTTCTCTGTGTTGTCGCAAGTGTGGTAGTAAATCGATCGACTGGGTTCTTGAAACACAAAAAACTGCACCGGGCCATGTTATTGCTGGTATGTCGCTAAATCTTACTCCGGACAACCCCTGTTCCACCGCCATTTTGACGGCCATTCATCAGTACGACTCACAACGACGCACGATTTCCGTTATTAATAAAATGCATGTTTCAACATTAAAATTACAGACACGTAATTTTAAAAGTCGTCGTGCGCCTGTGAACATAACTACTGATACACCCATAGCTTGACTCTGAATTCCAGTCGGAGAAGGGCGCTGAAGAATCCCCCTGCTAGATGACTTCACTCTTTTCTAACAAAGTCAACGTTCAAATCACAACCTTTTAAATTTGTGACCATGTTGGGACATACACATATACACTGCATACCAGTACCATCCGCAGCAGACGAGTAGTAGCATTTGACCAGTCGCAGACACTCCCACACTGAGACGTGTACCTACCTCCAACACTGTCTGCGTGCGATCTGGGATAAATAACAGCGTCAATCGTCGCTGACCCTTCAAAGGTATCTGGCAGACCGACGAAGATAGCGGCCAGCAAAAGTATTTCCAATTTCGATGTCATTTTCGTCACATGAAGAGACAAAACTGCACTCGACAAGTTTGAAATAGCGAGGAAATGAATGTGGAAACCAGATTCATGTGACTGCCGGTCACGTGACCAGTGCAAACGATCAGGTGATATTCGTGACCTGTAATGACCTTACAGGTTTCCTTTCTGAACTGTGTTGAACGTCACGGGCTCGATCAACAGTAGATGATAATTAAATGATCATCTACACATTTATCGATTGAGTTGTATAAGAATAAGTAAAAATTATTTGTCTTTCAAGATACTCATTGAGTTCTGCTACGGATACAGTCGTCGGAACAGAGCTCAAAGGTTGTACGGGACCCATACGACCAATGTAAACACTATAAGCTTAAGCTTATACGATGGTGATTGATGAAAGTTAAACATGTCTGTCATAATCTACATCGTACAATTTAAATGTTGCAGCTATGATGATGAGGTGCATCTAGATATCGTACACGAAATACATTGATTGCAAACAAGAAACTCGCACAGGGGCATTTCCGACGACTGGGATGGCCAAGCTAACCCTTGAGTGCTGGAATTTTTTCCCACCAAAATTTCAGTGCAATATTTTACCACTTTTTGAGAATTTTTCTGTAAGTTTTTAGATACTTTTGGACCAAATGGACATCCTATTTCATTTGCAACAGTTTTTTATCAAAATTTTGGCAAAAATTTGAAACAAATTGGCCAGAATATATTTTACAGAGGTGACAGAAATTGACTTTGGCGCTCAAAGAGTTAATGGAGTCACGGTGTGGAGGAAAGGTACTAACATTATTCGGATCTGTGTTCATGATCAGACATTGGACCTTGGTCTGTTGATAAATATTAGTTACTGGATCGTAACTTCGGATCGGCGAAAATTTAAAATATTTCCGTGTGACATAAAAAGTATTTGCATACAGATAGACAGCAATATGTGCAAAACCATTTGGACTTATCGCTTGACTTCCCCGACATAAAATTGATTCACTGTCTCCCAATTGTTTTTTGAAACAAGTTTCCGAGTAAAGTTTTCACCGCCGTATTTTCATGGAAATCGAAAACGTCACCTTCCAAATAGAGTTAATACAGGGATGGTTGCTATCTCGAATTTCAAACATCTGTAAACTATACCAAATATTTGCACGTTGAGCCAAGATTTTTATCCTTGATTTTGAAAGAAAACGGAACTGTTGAAAGTTTCCCCTCATGAAAGTTTGAGTACAAGTTTAAGACTTTCATTTTCGAGGCGCATACTACCTTTTATAGTGGTGTGGTCGTAAAACCTTTGCAAGACAATACACACATGAAAGCTTGCATGACTAAAGAAAGAAGAGTGGTCCACACGGTTTTCATTTGTGATCCTATAGCTAATTGTCACATACATATGCACCTGGACACAGAATAACTTGTCAGGGTACCGTTTTAATCGAAAATAAGGAGAAAAACTAAAGATTACATCGATATGACGATTGCTAAACGTAAACGTAAGTAACTCGGTACAAAGACAATAAAGACTTAAATTTTCAACCATTGCATGCGAAGGTTTCCACAGATGCAGTCGGTTAGTCAACTTCAACTGATCTAATGAAAACAAAATGTCTACCGTCTATATAACTGTAGAGGGCGGTTTGAGACAAACAGCACCGGAATTTTACAGCGTTTACTGAGAACGTGAATAGTGAAGAAAGGACCCCCCCCCAAAAAAAAAACAACAAAACAAAAACAAAAAACAAAAACAAACAAACAAACAAACAAACAAACAAACAAAGGGAAAGATTATTAAAGTCTTTATCGAAAATGATGTCAGTCATTGAATCTGCTCAGGTGTTGGGGAATTGCTATCTCTCTTAGCTCCGATAAGCTTTCATTCACGAAGGGATTAAATTTTGCGGCCGGGATTGGGAGAGAAATACAGTTCAGTGCCACGTAACCAAGAGAGGGCATCAAATTTTAAGATAAACTCTGTTTGTACCATATATTCATAGACCCTCGAGTTTTTCTTGAGAATCTATGACAGCTTTCTCTGAAACAGTATGACTGCTGTAGAATAGAAACTGCAATACCCACACGACCAATTAACGAATTTAGTGGTGAAAATAAACTTGGCATATCGGACGTTCGGAGCTGCAGCATACTAAATGTGTCTAGCTATTACACACATATACATACATAGTGCACACATAGATATAGAAACATTAATATTATAGACAGAGAATGTCCCATTTGCCAAAACAAACAAGTAGAAGATGAGATACATTTCTTTTCTCATATATATATGTATATATATATATATATATGTGTGTGTGTGTGTGTGTGTGTGTGTGTGTGTGTGTGTGTGTGTGTATAATACCACTTGTTTCTAACGCCCAAGATAATTTGCCCCCACTTAACCGCTAGGTCGACAACCGTACCTATCCCTTTCAGTCTGTTTGCCCGAGCTATTCTAAGTGCAGTCCGATAACAGTTTGATAAACCGAAAGATGGCCCGGCCGATTCAGACTTGTTGTTATTCACCAAGTGACCTAGTTTCTGAGCAGAAAACCCAGACAAACGACCCTATTAGCATAAATAGCCCTGGCAGACTGGACTGTTGCCAGCTTTGTTCTTACAGTAAAGCGCCACTGTATTTAGGAACAGTTAGTTCATGGACTTTAAACTTTACACCATAAACGTCAGTGGTACGTTTTGTTGGGTGTTATTGCTAGTCTACTCCATGAAGCAAATTAAAATACACGATATTCGTATTCAAATAGCCAATATTACTGTTGTTGTCGAGATTTCTTACTTTTTTTCAAAGAAGAGGTCAATGAAGGTCACATCTGCATTGCACATTCCATGTTATGAAGTCGGATCTTAGGTATTTGAGCACTTTTTTGGAGAGAGGCAAGAATTCGCAGATCGTCACGTCATTGAGTACAGGTTACATTTGATTGGACGGCTGGACTGACTTTGTATAGGTGAGCTGCACCTGTTTTGGTCACCCAACCCTATGTAGATTCTTTCTTACAATTTACGTTGGATAAATCTTAATTAATAAAATAAAAATAAAATTTGTGAAAAGAAGTAACTATTCGCCTTTAGCTGTATTTGTTTGACATCATTAGATAAGGGTCGCCCTTTTCCGATCGAGAAAATCATATTCTGCCCAATTTCCACCGGCCTAGCGAGACGAGATACCGCACGATGTTTCAAAATGGCGGGCATATCCATCTCCTTGGACACATCCCTGAAACCATTGTGAGGCTCTATAATCCTTGAAGACACTCTTTTAGGTATCGTCTGTCGATACCTTATTGTTTCAACGTGGACTAAGAACATATCTGTCAACCTAGCTGTTTTGTCTTATGAATAAGTTAGATATATCTGTCAGATATATTGTGCGATTTTTAGGTAAGCTAATTCGGGTATTGCATTGAAATATAGATATGTTTACAGCTGAGCGGAAATTTCTGTTTCATAGTTCAATGAAATACAGTGCGATATTTCCGCTTGGCATATGGGATTAAGTTGACGACAAATTAGAACGCCCACACACAGTTGAGCTCGGTCGAACTGCATTACCACAACTGTAGTTTTGTCAGTAAGTGATCGATCTCGAACGAGGTGTCATTGAATCGTGTCTTTGGAGGGTTAGGTAAAAAACTGGGAAAATATGAAGCGTGAAACTCTTTGAAAATTAATTTGCAGAGTTGCTACCGTTGCAAAAAATGGCATCCGCGTGACTAGAAGATGAAAGAGCCATAGAATTCGAAACACTATGCATTCTCTGCCATGCGAGCAAGACTTCGAAAGGACTTAGTATGTCTATTTTGGAAAGCGCAAAAAATGCTCATCCCCGTTCTGATCGACCCTCCCCAAGATCCAATGGTGCGTCCCTAAATAGCGGAAGAAGAAGCTCACTGTTCTCCGTCGTAAATTCCATCGTGAGAACTTGATAAATTCTAATTTACGGATGCCAGTAATACGAAAAAGAAAATACAGTGCGTTTCACCTAGGTACCGCAACTCAGCGTATGAGACGGACACAATCCACGTACGAAACACACAATTAGCTTGGTTATCACGGACACATTTCAAAGCCACCGACTCGTCGATTTATTACAGTAAACCAGCATGGGGCAGCCGCTGTCTAGACTGAGAGATAAACAGTTGACCAGACTTGATCTACAATGTAACTTTTTCTTGTACAATTTCAGCTAAGAGTTCAAGAGGTGAAGGTATTCTCAACAGAAACTAACTAAAAAGCCATACATTGTAGATCAAGTGTATCTCTCAGTCTAGACAGAGCGGCTGTCCCATGCTGGTTTACTGTAATAAATCGACGAGTCGGTGACTTTGAAATGTGTCCGTGATACCCAAGCTAATCGTGTGTTCTGTACGTGGATTGTGTCCGTCTCGTACGCTGAGTTGCGGTACCTAGGTGAAATGCACTGTAATTGTGCTAACGTGAGTGTGCGTGGAATGGAACAGAACAAGGGGCCGGGAAACGAATATGATTGTCATATTAAGGATTCATAAATCTAAAAAAATGATAGTATCAAACCTTTGATTTGGGAAAGACTGGACGAGCAACTTGTAATTTATGACCTGCTTGAATTAAATGCGCTGCGGTACGCTTTCTAGTACATACGCGGTTTAACTTTATCTGTCTCTCCTCGGCGAAAGCAAACTCCATGGCGAAAACAGAATTCTACATACCAAAACTTTACTCAGAGCAAAATATGTCATCTAACCACAGGGGCTCACAAGTGGCTATATAAGTCAATATTACAGCGTTTTTCTTTCTTTTTCAATGTTACAAATAAACTAGCTGAGCCTGAAGAGCACAACACTTGTGTAGCTGTCTTTTGTGTAGCTTGTATTGGCATGTATAGTGCGCCCTCAATAGGGAGTGTGATCATATGTAAATGCGACCTTTGGTTCCGTGACCTCTAGCCATGCCTACTTCCCTCTCCATATGGCCGGCCATGCGTACAGACGTCGCTGTGTTTACTGACGTCGCTGTGTTTACTGTACTAATTTACAGTAAGCATAGCGAGGACAGGAAGTAGGAATGGCTAGAGGTCACGGAACTAAAGGTCGCATTTACATATGATCACACTCCCTATTGAGGGCGCACTATACATGCCAATACAAGCTACACAAAAGACAGCTACACAAGTGTTGTGCTCTTCAGGCTCAGCTAGTTTATTTGTAACATTGAAAAAGAAAGAAAAACGCTGTAATATTGACTTATATAGCCATTTGTGAGCCCCTGTGATCTAACTTGCCGCCAAACAATACCCTGCCCCTTTCTAAGACATGGAACGAATGAGTTGGACGTTTTTTCCCTTTAACATGTTTGCACTGATTACAGCGTATACTCTATCTTTAAGTTTTGCCTTGGCAAGTCACAATAATGGATTGTGTCTGGACGTAAATTGTTCCAGCTAAGTGAGAGTTCCTGTCTGACTTTGGCCGAGGAGA